>NW_023604968.1:0-30028 GCF_014898055.3 Talpa occidentalis
GGAGCTAGGCCTCCTGACTTGGAAGCTAGCGGGGCCTGGCTTGGGCCAAGTACGGGAAGGCCAAATGATTCCAATCTTCAATTCTGAGCCTGGGGAAGTACTGCCATTTATAGAATAACAAATGTAGGCAAAAGAGGCAGGTGTTTGCAGCTGGAAGGGCCTGCAGGGAAAAATTGCCAATTTAGTTGGAGGCAAGCTAAGTCCACAAAAAAAGATGGATTTGAATAGCAGATAAATGAATTACCTGAAAGTATTTTTGAGTTATACATGTCTCTTCTGCAGTATATGAGTGTGTTGAAGGCACAGCACTTACCCCAGAGTTAATACTCACAGATGTCATAGTCCTTGGATGGGGGAGAGTTTTTAGCATGGAGATCAGCCTGCCCCCCCCCCCTCTCACTGGCCTTGTCTGTCAGGAGGGCTCCAGGTACCATGTGCCATGTGCCTAAAGCTCAGAACCCTGTGACATCATGACAAGGTAAATGGCTTGATTATGTTCTTCCTTCTCTGACAAGTTCTCCTACTTGCTGGACTTACAAATGCATATAGTATAAGTTCTACAGACTCTGTATGTATAAAACCATTTAGACTTGCTGCCAAAGGAGAATTAAATTACTAACATTGGACTATAAGGGTATTGAAGGAATAGATTGTCATTTTTACCAGGAACAGCCTGTGTAGAGGGATTAAAAAGAAAAAAAAGAAAAAAAAAAAAGCCAACCCTACAGAGAAACAGAAAGCCCAGGTCCCTGGACATTAATTCTGCCCTTGGAAGGCCTTCAGGAATCCCATCCATTTTCAGTTGCCAGTCATTCTCATTTATTGCCATCTGTCATCTTGATTATTTGTAGGGATTTCATGTAGTGGTTTGAGTGGAGATTGGTGGAGTCAGAAGTCCCAGGACGACCTTGTGTGGCAGCTCAGCCTTCCTGACACTGACAAATGGCATGCCCCTCCCCCACCCCATGGGGAAAATGAAGTGCAGGCTCAGGATTTATTGATTTTCCCTAACACAGATACATCTTTAGGGCTCTATTTTTATTTCAGAAGTGGCCTTCTGACCCATTCAGGTCTGTAAATCAGCAGACAGAATGTTTTGCTGCTATTGTTTCTACATAGGATACTTTCTGCTATGTTCTTTTCTTATGCTTGACATGGAGAATATCCTTGGGATTCTGGCATACCCCTTTTTTCATTGGAGGGTTTTTCTGAACTTTAATTTCAAAGATTTTTTTTTAAAGGGATATGGCAGGATCACAGCCCCTGATCGGCTGAGGTTTGACTAGAGGAGCTCAGAAAGCTAGTGTGCCCCTGTGGAGGCCAGGGTGAGCATTTCCACCAGCAGGGATCTAGGCCACATGCAGTCCACCCAGAGCTTTTACCTTCCTTATCAGCTGTCCATGCCCCTGTGTCCATCGGCTAAGTTCAGACTCACCAGGCCATGATGTGACGAGGAACCACAATCCCGAAGCAGATGAGGAGTCATTTGTGCCCCAAAACACAGCCCAATATCTGCTCCATCAGCTGCTGACTGTGTGAGGACTAGGTTGCCTCAGTGGCCAGCACCACGTCTCTGTAGTAAGTAAAGCATTGTCGATGCACAGGCTGCAGAAATTTCATTTCCTTCTCCCAAAAACTTCCTTCCTCTCTTTGAGCACATTGCTGGATTCTGAGGACGGTGCTGAATTCTCCTGGAGTTTTCACAGCCCATGCCAGGGTCACTGCTATGCTCCCTCCCGAGTGGACAATTTAGAGACCAGAAGGTCAGAGCCCGAGCTCCTTAGTCACCCCGTGCAATAATACTCTTCATGATGTTTCCATTCCTTCCAGTCTGATTTCTTTCAGCGCCTTTGTTGGGAAGGCTGACTCCAGGCAGCTCTGTAGGTTAATTACTTGTTACGAAAGTCTTTCACTTTATTCATTTTGCAAGCAGCATTTCTTTGCTTTGTGATTGTTCCACATCTGTGTTGATGGGAGAAAGCACCTCCTCTTGACAGGGTTTCTTGTGGATTTCAGATACCTTTTATGCTCTTCATTGTCTACAGAGAGCTGGCCCTGTAGACCCTAAGCAAAAAATAAATAAATAAAATAAACAAAAAATAAAAAACAAGAGTACAAAAGGTTCACCTGAGAGGTGAGCCTGGAAAGCATTGATGGGCCAGAGGGAAAGTGAGACAGGGAGAGACAGAAATCAGTAAGAGATCAGTAAAAGGTGTGTTAAGGATTAGGTGGGGTTCACTCATACTAGGGTGCTCTGGACACAATGGAAGAGGAAGAACCCCATCATTGGCTGGGGCTGCCCTTGGGGGCATGAACCCCCCATCTCTTCTGTTCTGCCCCAGCTCCCACCTGCAGGATGGAGAAAGCCCTTGGGTGGAACTTCTCAGGCGCTTGCATGAGGACCATAAACACTTACGCACATTCTTGGGATGCTAACAGCACCAGCTACACTCAGGATTTAAGGACCTTCAAATAAAATTTGAATTTGGAGCCTTGGCAGCAGTACTTGCTCACTTCGTAGACAGGGGCAGCTGCCCAAACTTCTGAAACTCAGTCTTCCTCTGGCCAGTTGGGGAATATACCTCAAACTGTGGTTGGCAAAACTAGGAGATACATAATAGCACCCTAAGCCTTGGGCCTGGGTGAGACGTCTTAGCCATTAGTGTTATCATACCCGTCTTTGGCCACATGTTTTAATTTTATTTTTAATTTTTTAAGATTTATTTATTTATACAAGCACTGGGTACAGTCAGAAGCATGGGAGGGTGAGAGAATTCACCAGAGCTAGAGCAGGGAGCAGAACAGGCAGCCTGATGAAGTACACTGCTGAGGGGAGCAGCAGGTGCGGCAGGAGAGGTCTACGTGCCATGTGGGACCCTCACCAGTGGCTGGGGATCAAACCCGCGCTGCAAAGGCTGCAGGCAGCTTTGCCGCCCAGCGTTCAACCGCTGTGCCACCGGGGAGGCCCTTAGGCCACATGTTTTAGATTGAAATTTGTTCACTTCAGTGTCATTTACAATTGGCATTTGCTAGGAGCCAGGGACTTGAATGTCTGACCATTAGATGAGTGAGCTAAGGAAAGTCGTTTCATCCCCGCCCCCATGTCCATTTTCCCATTTGGAAAGTGTGAGGAGAGGCTCTCATGTTGATGAGTTTGTGGACAGAATTAGAAAGTAATACTTTATTCCCTACATTATTCTTTTAGCTTCCCAAGCCCTTTTTTACATACCTGAACAAGATTGCCTTAGGAACCATATTTGTGTCATTGGACACACAGCTGCCTGAATTTATTTTTCAAAAAAGAAAAAATAAGATGCCCAGTTTGAGGTGCACTGTCATAGACCTAATAAGGGATTGTCATGCTAGTAGGTGGCAAGCTCCCCACTCTAGACTGGGTCTGTGCCATTGTCAGACAACTAGCCCGGTTAGCTCTTGAGACTCTGCTGATAGATGTGTCCAGAAAATTCCATAGATCCCATATTCCTTATCCTCATACTAAGCTCGGAAGGTTCTGTGCATTGAGCTTGGAGAAGGGCAAGTTTCCAAGAGGACAGTTAGCTTGTCTGAATTTCCTGGGTCAGTGGACTCCATCTGAGAGGTGAATTTATTGTGTAGGTAATCTGGTGTTGGAACACCTACTGTTTCTGGCGTTGGAGTTCAGGGTCCTCCTGCAAGGCTTTGAAACAGCACAAGAGTTTAATAATATAAGAAAAATCCAGTGGAATTCAACAAATGAATATTGACTGCCTTGTTTAATAAAAAGCCTCTAAAAATACTTTGGGCTCTTGACAGGAACATTATAAATGCTCACTCTCCCCACTGCCTACTATATCCTTGGTCTTGAAAATTTCTTGTGGTTGCATTCATTGAAGGAACAGTGACTTACGAAGCACATTCTGGGCATTGCAAAGGGAATTTTGGAGTCAAATAGGAGAAACAACCCCTGCCTTGTGAGGAGCTGACAATCCAGAAGAGATAGATACTTGAGACAGTGCTCTCAAGAGAAGAGATTACATAGCTGTCTTGACTGTTAGTGTGCATGAAGGATCTTGAAAGAGACATTAAAATAATGATAAATAATATTTATTGAGCAATTACTATATGCCAGACCCAGTTTTGGCCCTTAGCATGCATCAGTGCTTAGTTTTACACAACTCTATGACGTACAGGTGCCCTAGCCACAATTTAAGATGAGGAAATCAAAGCCCTAGTTTGCCCAGTTGGTAAGTGGGGAATCAGAATGAGAATCCAGAAGGTCTGACTCCAGACCCCACTGAAAGTCCCTTCTGCCAGTATGAGACAAATCCACTAGGGACTGCTGTGGGACTTCAGAGCCTGAAAGTTTAGGGAGGACTCCCATTCCCCAGTTGGCTGCCTGAGGAAATAGGGGTCCTACCAGCCTATGCAGATGGTGTTAAAAGCATAATGGGTAGCTCTGAGTTGAGGAGAGAGTAAGTCTGAGTGAGGATAAGTGGAGTGGAGGTGGGAGGGATAGTGAGGGAGAATGCCCAAGAGAAGGAAAGTCAAGCCAGCCTTCTCTTCACCCGGACATGGCTTCCTGAGTGTTCACTGGGTGACCTTCTCTTGAGAACTTCTCCTCTTTAGAGCCAGGGCCTTCCTATTTGACCCTTGTGCTGGGGTTCTCCTTTGAGCTCTAGATTCTTACTCTTGGACTGCAAATCTAGCCAATATCTCCTTCCAGAGAGCCATCGTGTCTTAAAATTCCATATGTTCATTCCGACACTTTGACTGTCTCCCAGGCCCAGTTCCCCAACTAAGTTCACGTTCTCTGCCAACCCAGCCACACACCAAGTGCCAAAGGCAGAAACCTGGATTTCCTCCTAGAACTGGCCTCTTGCTCACGCCCCATATCAATTCAGAAACACTGCCGCCCATACCTCCTCATGGACTCTCCAAATCTGGCCACAACTCCTCTGCAAGAGTGCTGAGTACTTCCTCTTCCTGAACATTAGCCTGCATCGCTTCCATCCCTCCAGAGCTCTCTCCACAAGACAGCCAGAGTGACCTTTCTAGAAATTTCAACCCCTCTTTAAAAATGCGTAAATGGCTCCCCACTGCTCTAGAGATAATGACCAATACTTCTAACTGGGCCATTCAGCCCACCTGACCTTTGGAATCTGGCGCCTCCCTCTCTATCTCAGCTCCTCTCACACCCCTCTACTTCTCTTCCCCTGGCCTTACTCTCCTCCTTATGCTGCATAAATACCATGTTAGCGTCCCCGCCCCAGACTCCTCTAGGCATTTTACCTTCCCAGTTTTCTCTCTACTTATCATAGTCACTTCCACTCCTCTTACCACCCTGTGTAGGCAGGGGCATCGGAGCCCACCTTGCAAGACTCTTAGATCTCCAGGGAGCATCTCTTGGAGCTCATCACAGTAGGGACTTTATCATCAGTGAAACTGAATCATCAATTATGAGGCAGTAATCTCTCTGAGTCCCCAGTGCCTGGCAAATGGCAGACACATTACAGGTGCCCAACAAATATCATCTAAATGAATGAATGGATTAAGTGAATGAATGAAGTCAGCTTGGGACCAATCTCACTTACTTTCCCATGTGGAGATTGTTTTTCTGTGAAGAAAAAAACTTATCCTTGCTGAAATGTTCTGCATGGTGAGAACTCGTCTGCTGATATATTTGCTGGAGCCCCTCCATTCAGTGGGATCAGGGAGATTTCAGGAAGGACTCCCTAAGCAGAGTATGAGGACCCTCAACCAAGCATGGGTCTCAGCCAGTATTAGGTTCTAAAACTGTGCACCTGAGTTGAATTGCAGGGTTTATGGTTAGTGTGGTGGCCCACTTAACAGATGGGAAGGGTGCTGAGTTACAGAATGTGCTGTGGTTTTGCCATGTTCTCTTCCTGTCTGCGAGGCATGGTGGAGCCAGCAAAGCTGTCTGCACCACCTACTATCAATAATTGGCTTGTTTGCTTATAATTAATGACACTGAAGGCCCAGCAAACCAGGAGCAAAGAAGTATTGATTAAACTGTCCCACAGCTAACCAGGGACTCCAGAAATCACCTGTACTTGGTTGCCGATAATTCTTCCACCCACACCCAGAGGTGGACATTTTAATAAGCAATCACACTCCTTGGCAGAGTTTTGACTGAACTTGGCTTTCCAAAGCAGAGGGAAGGAATATCAAAAAAGAAAAAGAGTTCTTTGCAATTGAAACAATTGTAAAAGAAATTCTAGAGGCAGCCAGCCTGGGATGCTGGACACAGAATTTGGCTGTCACATTTCAGTGGCCTGGGAGGTTATGGGAATAGTTGTGTGTATATTGTTTTAACCAAACCTGAAGTTAAGGATTAGAATATTTGGCCCGGTCTTATGGGTTGGTGGCATTTTTACCAGCTCTACCAGCTGTTTTTCTTGCCTGTGAGGTCAAATGATGTTGCATGTGCCCAGAGAAGCTGCCTGCTTTATGCAGGCACCAGCATCGCTGCATCTGTGAGCAAAAAAGGAGCCGGCAGGTCTGTGTGGCCAGGAGGCTGGTCAGGTGCCCTGAGACTGAGCATGTGCGGCTGCTGCCTCAGGAACTTTGGGAGCAGCTGCATCTGTTCATAGTCCAAGTTCTTGTACCTGCCAGGTTGGGTCTGCACTTGCTGGGGCTGTTCTGACCTTTACTTTTGGGTCACACTAGGAGGCAGAGTTCCAGAGTATCAAAGGAAGCTGAGAACAAACTCGGCAGTGGGTTTGAAGAGCAAAGACAGGCATCTGGGTGGTGGTTAAGGGTTAGCTAGAAATAAAATGGCATTAAAACATACAAAAAGAATTAAAATTAGAATACCATATGATCCAGAAATTCCACTTCTAGAGATATACATATACACAAAAGAATTGAAAGCAGGGTCTGTGAGGAAGAGAGATACTTGCACCCCCATGTTCATAGCAGCATTATTCACTATAGCCAAAAGGTAGAAGCAACACGAATGTCCACTGTCAAATGAATAAATTAAAAGACATGGTACAAATATATCAAAATACTACTCAGCCTTTAAAAAGGAAGGAAATCTGACATGTGCTACAACATAATATTGTCATGATATTATGCTGAGTGAAGTCAGACAGATATAAAAAGACAAATGTTTTATAATTCTCCTTATATGAAATACCTAGAGTCATTAAATCCAGAGACACAGAGGTAGAATGCTGATTGCCAGGGCTGGGGGGGGGGCATGGGAAGTTATTGTTAAATGGAAACAGAATTTTAGTTTTGCAAGATGAAAAGTCCTAGAGATTGGTTGCAGATTGATGTAAATATACTTAACACTACTGAACTCTACATTTAGAGATGAAAATGCTAAATTTTATGTTATTTTTATTTTACCATGGTAAAAAAAAAAGAAGAATTAAAATAAGTCCTTTTTAAAACATGGAAGAATACTAAGTCTCATTAGTTATAAGCAAAAGCACCATGGGATAGCATTTTTCCTGTGTCACTGTGGCAGAGATCAAAAGGCTAGATAAGTTCATGTGTCAGCAAAAGCGTGGGTGTCAGGAGGTCTCATGTATCACCCCTTTGATGATATTTTGTTTCTGACAGTTTTGAGATGTGCATTGCTTTTGGTCTCTAATTCCCCTTGTTTATCCCATAAATATATTTGTCCAGGTACCCTGAGAAGCATGCACAGGTTTGCATTGCCACTGACTGGCAGCACCCTAGATGCCCAGCACCAGGGAGGGCATATAAGTGCAGGGATGGGCTGGGGAATGGCCATGAGTGGCCCTGGGGCCAAGCAGCGGAACTGAGCAGCAACTCCTACCACGAGGGGCCACCACCGCAGCCCTCAATTCCCCTCCCTGTTCCCCTCCTGTGCTGGGAGGTTCCCTTACACCCCTTGGTCTTCTAAGGCAGCTGGATTGATTTGCCTACACATTAAATGGAAATAGCAGCACCGAAGCCACTATGTTTAATTAGCTACCACTTGTGTGAAAAGAAAGGAGACTATTTTAGGCCTCCATTATCCCGTATGCATAAGAATATCTGTGTCCTGGGCCAGCAGAGACTATGTAATGTGGTGGGCACTGGGCCTGGAGTTGGCCCCGTCCTCCTTTTGCCTTCATGGATTTCCTTTCACTAGCTTGTATTGCCCATTTAAAATAAGCACCTGACTACACGATACATAGTGTAGCATCCAACATACTTAATGCTTCTTTTAGTGCTGGCTACGATAATGAAGGCCTAAGGACTAGCGGTTTCTTGGCAGCTCCTCTCATCCAGTACTGAGGACCAAACCACAAAGATTCACCCACTTTCAGGAAACATTGCTGTTCTACCCATCTTCTCCATGTGCCCAAAATCACTTGACCTAAAACCTTAAACAGAGACATGTAGTTGACTAGGGATCAGGATTTTTATGATTTTTAAAAAAAATTCCTATCTGTTGTTTTATAATATATGCATTTATTGAATCACTTTGCTTTTCTCCGACAACTTCTGATGATTTTCACACTGAAGGAAGATGAACTTCAAGTGTGAAAGAAAAAGAAAAAAGCGAGAAGCAATTTGGGGGGAATGGGCATTTGGGGGTATGGAGCAAGGTATAAGCTCAGGAAACTTTGGGTCTTTAGGGAAGAAAGGGGGGGGGCAGGGAGGGAGCACAAACATGCATTAGCACAAGCACATGGGCTTGAGAGAGCACCCTCCAGGAGAGATGAAGGAGCACCTCCTTTAGGAGAGAGATTCCCCTCCAGGCATGTGAAATACCCCTTGCCTTTAATTCTGATATCCTCAAAGCTGTTGCCCTCCCCATTTGGGATTTAGCCAATGTGGATGAGCCATCCAGCACTTTGAATGATGGACTCTGTAGACATTGTTCCCTGTGAGGTATCTGTGTAGGACTAGGGTCATAGAGAGGGAGTTTTGAGGGGGAGGTATAGCCCCCAGTGGAGGGAGTTGCTGCTCAGTCCCATTGCTTGGCCCCAGGTCCACACACCACCATTCCTGGCCCATCCCTACACTTACATGTCCTCACCATCCCAGAAGAAAGGCTCTCCACTCTAGGCCATGGCGCTCATTGGGGAAACAGAATTTATAAGGACTAAAGACAATCATAATTGTAATAATATTCCTAAATTATATAAATTTTAAAATCAGTGGTCATCAGGGCACTGTTGGCTAGTGAGGCTTTTGGGCTGGGGTGGGATGTTCTAGAACTGTGTTGGGTCTTGATTGTCACAGTGGTTCTGTGAATGAACACCTTTGTCATACTCATACATTGCACACTAAACACGGTGGATTTATTCAATATAGATTTTTTTTCAGTAAATACAAATCTCTAAAGATACCTGCCTGCTTGTGAGATAAGAGAAGGGCACTCATGTGACTTGTGTTGGCTTATGATGTTGGCCCCTCTTTGGATGTTATGGTCCCAAGACCAACGCGCAAGCTCACCTTCAGGATCACTTTTTTTGTTGTTGTTCATATTTATCTTCCATTCTCCAAACCCATTTCTACCGATGGCACTGACTGCCTTTCACAAGCATGGCTTTTTGCCTGCTTTTTAAAATCTTACATGTTTTGGTCCATCTAATGGCTTAATTTAAGAAAGAAACCATGAGGTTTCATGTTGTGGTTGAATTAGAAGAGAAAGTCTGGGTTCTCTTGCCAGCCTCCCCAGACCCTGCAGAATCAATACAATATGTGATTCTACATTGGGGACCTGGGAATGGAAATACGTTAGACCCTGGTGCCATGGGCCCAGATGTAACCACAGCTAACTTCTGTTTTTACCATGGATTCCTGCCTCTCTGAATGTTGGGTGAAGGTACAGACACAGGAGTCAGTCAAACTTAGCATTAAGTTCTAACTGAACAAGTTTACTTAAATGCCTGCGTGTCAGTTTTGTTCATCTATAAAATGGATTTAATAATAATAATAATAATCTTCACAAAAGTATTTGGAAGATCCATTAGATAAATGTGGAGCATTAGCTATTTCCTTTAAACCTTTCTCGTAAAACCAAGTGCTCAGAACATAAGAGACACTAAGTAAATCCTCTTGGATTGAAATAATTGCCCTGTGATGTGATGAGAGGGTATCATTGTCATCAGGGATTTAATGGTTTTCTCCTAAGCACGGGAGGAACCTCTGTTTTCTCACCACCTTCATTCTTCCTCTTTTCCTTTCTTAGTTCACTATTTTTATTTTCCTCGCTCCTAATTCCTTACTGTGCTCTAAATCTGATTGAATTTTCTTATACCAGAATCAAGGCATCTGAATATTATTAACAACAATAGCAATAGCACTTTACAGTTTTCAAAGCAAAAATATCTTTGCCTGATTTGGTAGACTAGGAAACCAAGACTCAAAGGGGGCACATGACTCACCCATCACAGTCCTTAAATTAGTAGGTACATGATAGACCCATAACTTCTGGAGAACTGCATCCCAGCTTTTTGCATAATTTAGAGTCAGTATTAGAAGACATCAAGAAATTCTGTCTTAAGTCAGCAACCCCTACACATATTCACTGAACTGAAATGATGAAGACAAGATAGCAGTCTGTATGCTACACCAACTGCCCAGTGAACTTACAGGGAAACCATAGCTACTGAAATCTATAATTATTTGATTATTGCCAGATACAAAGTCCTGAAGTTCTGTTCTGAGCCTTCTTAGAATAGTGTCTCTTTGTGGTTAGCTGCTGCTTCAATTTTACTGTCAAATTGCCTATAGCATTTTGTTTTATTGTTTTTTCCCCTGGGGCTATAAATGTGGGACGTTTCCTTTTTCAAATTGGGGTTAAAGTGGAAGACCTATTGGTAACCATCTGCAGGTTTATGTCACTACATCCCAAGCAGACCCTTAGGTCTGTTCTAAAACACACACCCACAAAGACTGATGGAGACGTGAAGGTATCACCAAGGGATATTTTCTCATACCTTGAGCCAGGGAACTGTTAGTATTTGCTCTGTTGTTTGTCCCACAGTCATAGTTATAATCAAGAGACCCAGACAGTCCTCAGTTCCCTTAGCAGGGATAGGCAGAGGCTGGAAGGCAGGTGCTTTGGGGCACTGGGTTGGCTCCTTAACCCCCACTCTGTTCCTGCTAGCTTCTAAGAATTGATTGTTCCTACCTCCTGACTTGAGCATTTCCTAACTGGAAAGTTAGGAAGGGGCATTTTACATTAGAAGGTAAAGCAAAAACAGTGCAGCACTTCGTTAGAGAACCTCATGGGTTGGATTCTGTTGTACTAAAGTATTTAGTATTTGGTACTAAAGTACTAAAAAAATGTTAAATGGGCTAAAAAAAAAAAAAAAAAGCACCACCTTCTATAAAGAAGTGAGAATGCCCAGCTTAACAACCTCCCAGAGGAGAAAACACCTAGGAGTCTCTGCTTTCCATTTTTCCATTCCAGGTGCCATGGGAGATGGCTCTTTTCCTATAGTTCTCATTCCAGAAGTTCTGGTGGATGAGCCCCATTAGGAAATTGGCCAAACTAAACAATAGCTCATAGTTACCAGTTGGCAGAAGTATTTTAAGCAGTACTCACTGAGACCAATCATGAAGTGTAAACCTGAAAACTTTCTAGTTTTTTTTCCTTTTTCTGCACTCAGAAAACTGGAATATGCATTTTGCTCTTAGAATTTCTGGGGACGGAACATGGCCTTGCACAAGCCACACATTTAAAATAATCGGGCTTCCTATAATTTCTGGAGGAAAAGGGCATCGTGCTTGATGAAATGAAGAATTACTAAGCTCTCAGCTTCATTCACAAAGACTGAAAATAAAGACACAGCTTGCCTTCTTGATATCATAGACCCATTGGCTTCATGAGATTTTTATTTCCCCAGTATATGAGTTTCCATTTTTCAGAATCCTGAGTTAAAATCATAGGTTTTAATGGCAAGTGTTTTATTTTGTGCTATATTAATTACTATTGCAGGATAAGACAGCACTTGACTCAAGAAAATCAGTAAACACCATAGTAATATGTTTAGCTTAGACTGATATCTTTTATATTTGGTTCACAGTTTGCATTTACTAAATGCCCCAAATTGTTAGATACTATGCTAAACATTCACATATTTCTTTCTGTTGTGAATTGCCCTCTTAATTAATTTTCTTAAGTGAGCACAAGAAAAAATGAGATGTTCCAGAGTTTTGTCAACCAGGAGTCACTATTCAGAGGCACTGGGGTGCTTATCAGTGGAGTTTAGTTGTTGAGCTTAATGGTGGTCCAGAGGGTCTGTGTGTCCTGAACTATCCTTTAGACATGGAAGAAAAAGCAAATTATGTTAAAAAAAAATGTTAGTGTTGATTGTACTTTATAGTATGGGGGTCTTCTTATTGTTCCTTCTTAGCTATTGCATCTGTATCACCAACCTCTTCAAAGGTGTTTCTCTAATATATTCCCTTCCCCAGCACGGTCTGCCTCATTTGATTTGTTCAGAGTTGGCTGAGCAGCTGAACTGCCATCTGTCTTCCATGCCCCTGAGAACAGGAATGACCTCAGGGCAGAAATGACCAACCTTTGTGTTGGATGATCAAATGTAGCTTTGTGAGCTGATCATCCTGGGTCTGTCTTCTCTAGACCCTGTGAATGGCCCTGCCATCATACCCCAGTCACCCCCTCAGCTCCTCATCCATTCTCTGGCTCATGCACCATCCATCTGCCCTGCTCTGTTGCACTGCCTGAGGAAGGCTCTCCTGAAGTGCTCCTGCAGTTAGGATTGTGTGCAAATGGTTTTCTAAGGACTTCCTGTTAAGGGTGTGGCTGGAAGAGGAAGAAAAGGAGTCACAATTGGGTGTGACCTCAGTGAAAGTCCTGCTAAAGGTGACTTCCTCCATTCCAAAGAGGGACCTCAAATGTAAATTGTGACTCCTGGATATCCCCACCCCAGGCAAAGGGGCTGCCTCCATCAGATTTTGGTTAAGGAACTGAAGCAGAGGGAAGGAGTGCTATTAACTCTGATCCTTCTGCAGATGTCCTGGATTGTCCTGCAAGGGGAGGCACAGGTGCTGGTGGGGAACTGGAAGCACACTGAAAGGGGATGCACAATAAAATAAGGTGGCTGGGCAGGTTCCCACCATTGCTCACCGTGCACCAGATCTGACAGCTTCCACTAAGAAGAGAGGCAACTTTGCGAATCTCTCAAATGAAGCCTTCCAGTCTTGATAAAGTTATACCTGTTTCATCTTACCCTCTAAACAAGTATTTGTCTTCTGGTAATCAGGACAACATTGTAGTTGGGTGGGCTCTGGAGTCAAAAGAAACTAGGTTTTAGATGATCTGCCACTTAGCTGTTGTGTACCCTCGTGTAAGGTATTTGCCTTTCTGAGTCACTAACTGTGTAATGGTGACAATTCCACTTACTCAACAAGGGGCATCCACTGCCTGACACCAGGAACCATGGACACTTGCTTAGCATGTCATGGGAGGTCTTACAGTCATTCATCTTTCCTAACCCAAGAGCAGAGAAAGCTGGGTTAGCTAATACCTACTCACTGTGGACTACTACCCATTAACCCTGACCCAGGGTGTACACACATTAGTTGTTCAATTGCCAGTGACATGTTTGTCGTGTCCACGTATTCCCTGCACAATTATTACTTCATACTTTTCTTAAAATCCATTCTCTTTCAAAAATATATATTTATTTTTAAAAGTGATTTTATATCTCTGCCATAAATGAACGTGCACATTTTTTATACTAACATTAAAATTAACATTATGTGTAACTATTCACAGGGTCCTACATCATCTCGCATATACCCAGAAACTCACCAAGTATTCCCAACTGTGCCTATCCCCCCTTTTTTTTTAAAGATTTACTTATTTTTATACAAAAGCTGGGGTACAGGCGCAGGAGAGTGAGAGGATTCACCAGAGACAGAGCGGGGAACAGAACAGGCAGACTGAATGAAATACACTACTGAAGGGAGCAGCAGGCATGACAGGTCTGCTGCGCCATGTGGGTAGCTCCCCGGCCAGCCGGGAATCAAACCTGTGCTGCAGAGGCTGAGGACGGCCTTACAGCTCTGTGCTCAACCCTCTGCACCACCTGGGAGGCCCACTAATCCCCCTTTTTAAGTGCTAACCAACCCTATGGACTTCGCAGGCCCTATAACTTGAAGAACAGGTAACAATAAGGAGTGCCAAAGATGACTGATGCATTTAGCTACATTAAAATTTAAAACTTTTGTTGGTCAAAAAATGGGTAGACGGAACATATAAAGACCTCTATGAATCAAACCCAGCTGAGAAATGGTCAAAATGTAAAAACAGGTATTTCAGAGGGAAAAAACCCTAACTTGTGAATAATCATGTGGAAAGTTTCTTCACCTTATTAATAACCAGAAAAGTGAACTCAAATCTGTAGTAAGATACCATTTTACATTAACTAGTTCGGTAAAACTTTTCGGAGTCTGCCATCACCAGGTGTATGTTAGATTCATGCCCTACAATCTATCCATTCTACTCTCCTTAGGAGAAGTCTGGTACATGGACACTAAGCTGTCTGCGTTTGTTTGATGTTTATTTGTTTGTTTGTTTGTCAAAAGAGTATGGTATTCCTAATCTTTACAGTAGTGCTTCATGCTATTGATTGCCCATGTCAGATTCAAGGTGTAGAATTATTTCTGGACTCTGAGGTTGCTGGTGAGACTGGCAAATGGCTCTCTGAATTAAATGGTTGATTCTGGCCCCATCACAGTGGCAGGAATTAGCACTACTGGACCTGCTGGATGGGGAAGTACTGCACGTGCGAGCCATTTCTTTGTTCTCCATCTCAAGGACTCTCGTTCCATCCCCCTGGGGAAAAGGGTCACCATCCCTGGTCACTTCTTGGTCATCTCAGTTGGGAAGACCTGCAGAAGCTGAAGCATGGTCTACTATTCCTACCTTGGAAGGGGCTCCTGATGTAGTGAGGGATGAAGAAAGAAGAATGAGAAAGATAAGTAAAAAGGGCAAACAGTGTCTATTTGCTAACAGATGAAACAGAGTACCTAGTGCAGAGTAGGTGCTCCCAAATTTTTATCAAACAAGTACACCAAGTACTAAAACCATGGATCTTACTCCTTCACCAACATTCACCGACTATTTTCTGCACTCCTAGGATCATGTTGAGGCCAAAGGAGTAGAATCGTCTGGAAAGGTGAAACATTCATAGAATGTTAGGGGGTGGCTGGAGGGGTAGGAGGAGGAACAGAAGCTGGGGCCATCTTAGGGAAAGAGGATCACTCAGAAAGTGGGAACACGTGGGTCCAGTGCCAGGGATGTGCCTGTCTAGCCAAGCACTTTCTCGTGCAGTGTCCCTGAGGGAGCAGTTCAACCCTTCCCAACCCTGAAACACTGAGGTGCAGCTGCTTTTTTAGAGGCCTGCCGCACTGCCTCCTTGGGTTCTCAGAAGAGACTTGGTCTTTGGGAAAATGCTCTCTCCGTGTCTTTGCTGTGCACTGTATCTCTTGGCTGCAGCTGCCTTGGTCTAGCTTGCCACATTCCAAGTTAAAATAGCTCACACTCCTTCCAGGCAGGAACTTGGGGCCTCCCCAGGGCCTGGGGTATAGACCTGTGTGGAGGGAAAGGACCTGTTGTTATCTTCCTTCTGATGGACATCTGTCTTAATGTCTCAGCCCTGGCCACTAGGCCTTCATGTGACAGGCAGAGATGCCACCTGCATGATCTAGAGCCTGGGGGTGTCCATCTGCAACCCCTCTCACCCAAGTCAGTCATGTATGTGAAAATTTTTTTAACATTTTTCTGTTCTTGCCTCCATAAATCAGACTTAGGAGTCCTTCAGTAGAGAATACTTCTGGAGTGCCAAGATTCAGTCCACAAGAGGTGCAGAATTAGCTGAGGAAAACTTTTCATAGATAATTTTTGGGGTATCTTAACATAGATACCTGATCCAGACTCATTATTTTCCAAGTGACAGGATCACCTGGGGATAATTTTTTCATTAAATATAAAATCTCCCCAGAATATTTCTTCAAAGATAAATTTGTAGAGAGGAAATCCTACCCAATTTCTAACAATTCCAGGGATGGTGGGAGAGGGGTGGGGGCAGGAAAGCAAAAACAATTTCTTAGTGCCAAATCTGAATCTAGTTCTATGTTGTTAGTCAGTTTCCAGGGCACACAGCCCAGATGGCGCTTTTCTCAGGCCTAGGGCTGAGCTGGGAAGAGAAAGAGCTAGAACCACTGATCCAGTTCTGGGCTGCAGTGATTTGAGGGGATTAAAAGAGGCAAAGCTTGCTCTGGTCATCCCTGAGTGCACAGGGATTCACCTCACCAGTGGGTGAGCATTTTATTTCTCGGTGAGATGCCTCAGTTCCTAAGAGGCTTGAAAGCAAAAGCCAACACGAGGAGCTGTCTCAGGTTGGGTGTCTGAGACAGAGTCTACAAATGATTCATTGACAGAGAATTCTCAGGAGAAAGGTGGTGAGAGATGCAGAATCAGGCTGGAGGAGGCGACAGCAACAATGTGTCCTCAGCTGCAGACTGACCTCAGGCTGATCCTGCAGGGTCCATGGAGTTGTCCCACCTTGCCACAGGAAAGTGGCTGCACCCAGTTCTTTGAGTAAGGACTAAATCTTCCAGGCAGTCAGGGAGAAGTAGCATCCAGCAGCAGATAGCATTTATCAGGAGAATGCAGCCTTAGCCATAGCAGACAACCTCCCTGGCACCCTGTGGTGGGTGCCCCAGCCCAGTGCCAATAGCATTCACTCTAGGGGCCCAGTCACTCTGTGGTCCTGCTTGCCTTCACAGAGCTTTGTGTGTGATGAAACGACAAGTGCTTTCATCTTTACATGTAAGTGCCATTCCTCTGTCTGTGAGAGGTTCACTTTCCTTTCCAAGCCATTATAACTTAACAGGTTTTAGACATGTTTTATAGCGGGTGGATATATACAAGCTAACGTAGCTGGTCAGGCATTACCTGCCACCCCGCCAGCCAGGGACGTAGCCACTCAGCTATTCAACTGGACTTGTTAAAAATGCGGGCATTAAAAAATGCTGATTTCATTCATTTTATGGCTGTATAGTTTCCCCTGAGGAAAAACGAGGCTGGCCAAGATGTGTGTGGTCCATACCTTTTGTGTGGAGGTTGTTTTCAATACTCCCTTCTATCTGTCTGGTCTTGCTCTTGACCATTACTAGCTTCTCACCGTGTCTTTAATTTGCTTTCCTGTTATTCGGAAGTGGTCACAAAAAATTATGATCTTTTCTGTTCCCAAACTCAAGTTGTCACTTTATTCACACTTTTAAATTCTAATAGGCAGATGCTCCAAGCCACCGCAGGGTTGGGCTGGTTGTTCTGGTATCACCTGAGTCTGTTCCTATTTCCCATAGACCAGGGCACAGCCACAAGTTCTGCTGTTTGACTATTTAGATCTGGGCTTCCTGGTAAAAACAAGATTTTTTTAAAGTGATGTTACGGAAGAACATAGAAATGTCTGGAACGTGTTCAAGACTAGTGAAAACACTGCGAGAGGACTATCTCTCTGCTGCCTCTCAGTTCAGGCAAGTCAGACATGCCCTTGGGACACCCTGTCTCCCATCAGCTGGCACCAGGAATGGAAACTTTGGCCATGGGTAGTTGTTTCTGTGGCTTCTCCACTCCCTGTCTCACCCCCATCCTGTTCCCCTCCTCTCCGACAATTTCCCAAAGCAAGTCCAGTCTAGTATCGTTCCATCCCAAACACCACCCAGCCCATCTCTACGCAGCAGAGAGTCAGAAGCATGCTGGAATCTCAACAGAAAGAATGTTCACCCACTGAGGTCCAATAGGCATTTTAGGGCTACTGACTGATGTGTGTGGCTCACTTGGGCCCCTGTTGTTTGAAGGAAATGCCAGGCCCACACCCCAGGGTGTAGAGGGCAAGTTGTTGCCCACCTCCCAACTTGCAGCCTGCACGAGCGTGGTCTGGATCCTGGTCTCTGCAGTGATTTAGTGCAGGATTCCTTTGGGATGATCAAGGGAATGTTTGTGGATGAAGCAGAGTTTGTGTGGTTCCTGGGTTAGTCTGGGTTCCCAGAAGCTGAGCCTGGCATAAGTGTCCATGTGAAAGTGATTTTGAAAGAGCTCCCTGGAAAAATGGGCAGAAGAGTAAACAGCGGGACCTGGAAGGGAGGAAGAAGGAGCAGGACATGGTGTCCGATGAGGCCTTTGCACGGCACTTTAGTTCAGATATTGGATGTGAAATCACCCTGGGAGCTGGTATGAAGAAAATGGCAGCAGGACATGCAGGGAGTGTGCAGTGCATTGCCAGTGGCTGTTCAGTTCCCTTCTAGCAACTTTCAGAGGAGTTTGTGGGGGCACTAACTACACCTGAAGTCTGCCCCTTCCACCTTACCTTTGTGAGTCCCAACACATAGAATTATTGGGGTACCAGCAATATGTACAAGTGATAAAATTGCACCCTGGGGCACAAAGTTACCAGAAAAAGTGCCAACTTGCTTTTTCATCAGGATGGATCTCAGGAGCAGGAGAATCTGAATCAACTCCTAGTACATTCTCAGCCTTTGAAAATGTCAAGATACAAGGAGACATTTCCAGCACTTAAATAAGGCAAGGACTCCAAATTAGTCCCTTTTTTGGGTAGAAGGAGCTAAGAAACCATTTCATCTGACTTGGAAGCCCTGGATGAGAAAGATCCTCACCACAAGGCCCTTAGTGAGAGCAGAATTCCAGACTCCGCCACTCTGGGCTTATGTTTCTCTAGCCCGAGGCTTAGTAAAGGGCTAATCAAGAAAACTGGCCAATTTTAGTCTTGGGTCCCATTCTGGGTCCTAATGTACCATGAAATTTAATGCAATTCTACATGCTCTTTTAGATTCTGGGTGAAGTCTTTTCTTTTGGAAAAAAACAAAGCTAGGATTTGCATAAACATGGCTTGATCTTGCTGAGCCTGCTGAATTAAACCCCAACTAATGTTGATTTTGAAGAGGCTACTGTGGTATAAAAGAAAGGGGACTTAACTTAGAACACCTGGCCCCAGCATCACACTTGATTTGTGAACTTGGACTCAGTTTCCCCCTCTGTAAATCATAGAGCTCCTGGAATTGCTGGGAGGGTTAGAGAAAGATCACATAGGGAAACAGTGACCTGTAAACATACTAATAGTTCCATTGTTCCTGATAGAGAACTTGGCTGTTGGTTCAAGGATAAACTCATTGACAAGAAGAGTACCTACCTGATTAGCTCACAGAACGGTTCCTGTTCTTTCCCACCTGCACACCTCTATCTGTGCCTCCTCCCTACCTGGAACACCCTTTCTAGAGCTAACTAAACCCACCTTTAACACTCCACTCAAGTCTGATTCACCCCACGCACCCCCACTGACTGCTCTGGCTTTCGTTTCAACTTTGCTTCCTGATCTCACACTCCACACACTATCTGATCCATGTTAATAGCTATGGATTGGTTACATAGTTATAGATATAGTTAACATTTTAGTTAGAGGTAAATAGGGATAGGTGCATCTTCCAAAATGGCACGGCAACAATTCTAGGACTGTTGTACTTCCAGAATCTTGTCCCTTCCCCACTAAAAATCAAGAGGTAGAGTCTATGTACTTGATACCAGTAAGATATGTCCCCTGGAACAGATGGGTTCAGAGGCTCAGATGCTCTGTGTGGCTTCACAGGCAAGGTCATACAACTTTCTCCCAGCTCTCACTCTTGAAACACTTGCCTGGTAACTCATTAGCAAAGTCCTCATACTAAAAAGTATGAGGAAAGACCACATGGAAAAATTACTTTGAGCTATGCCACGGAGCCCCAGATGTTCCAGTCTCTGGATATTTGAGTCTCACCAGCCCAGGTACCAGAAAGCAAGCGAATGAGTGAGCGAGTGAACATTCACGTTTCTCGTTCCAACCAGTGTGTCTTACAATGGTGTGAGTGACTGAGTGAGGAGCACCTACCTGAGCCCAGTAAATGCCCAGAAATGTGAGACATCATGACAAAATCTTATGGTTATCTTAGACCCAGTTCCATAGCGGGGTGTCTATTATGCAGCAGTGTATATGTATAAGATACATAATAGTTATGTGGATGAGTGTACATGCACATACATAAATGTGTGTGCACATACTTACACACATTTTGGGAAATAGCCTGCCTTCTGCTGCCCCTTATATGTTCGTGCCCATAAATCTGACTTTTCCAGGTGGGCTGTAAACTCCTCAAGGGCAAGGCTGTGTGGTATACTCCCCAGTTATCCTCTGCCAAATTTAGACCAGCTTGGTGAAGGTAGCAACTTTGCTCATGCATTGTTGAATTCAACTCATGGAGAAACAACTGCGTACGTGTCTGTGTCCCTGAAAAGCCTGCTGTCCTTCCAGGATGCAACTGTGATCAGAAAGAAATCTAGTCACTTTGGTCTTTGAATCTTTCTCAAAGGAACACTGTATTCTTGTAGAGTACTATTTACCTGAAATCGCTGAAAATCATCCTCTCGATTTGCTTTTGTGTCATAGACTCAGGGAAAGATAACACTGCTCTCACCTGTCTTCCCACCTGTGGGCACTTGACAGCCAGCCTTTTGGAGGCTGTTAAGCTGGAACTTGTTTCCTACATTCGGGACCCCCACCGCTTGCTGCTTTCATCTTCATATTGCCAGTTGCCTGTCTGGAAAATTGGAGATTTTTATGCAGTTAAGTTGAACATCTGGCTCTTCCTATTTAAGCTAGACAAGGAAACTTAAACATGGAGTAATATTTTAATAGACAATGTCACTTGAGTAATATTAAAAAATTCTGCTTACTATTAATAGTAGTAGACTAGTACTGATAGTACTAGTATAAATAATGTTATTTGCACACCCTTCTCCCACCAAAAAGAGTATCTCAAACATTGAAAGGGTCATTTAAAAATTGCTTTAATAAATTTTCTCCATCAGTCTACATGAATGTATCAATCTGTCTATCCCTATCAATGTTTATGAGAAAAGAGCAAAGGATGTAATGACATGAGCTTCTTCCCCATCCTTTGAAAGTCTTATCATTTTACCCCAGCCATGGCATGGATTCACTCTCCATCATGCCAGGGAAGCTGCCCACCATATGCTAAACCTTTCAATGGTGGGTGTCTAGGGAGGGCCCACGTTTATTTAAGTGGGCCCAAAATTTGTCCTGGTTTGGAGCAGTAAATACGAACATTTTCATCTGGCCTCTCTGATGTCATGACCAAGGTTATGACATCCCAAAATTTAGTTGCTGCCACTCTGCCTTTGCATTTTTTTGTCTCATGTTGAATTCTTACTCTTTTTTTTTTTTTTGAAAGATTTATTTATTTATGCACACAAGAACTGGGGTTCAGGCCAGAGGTGCAGGAGGGTGAGAGGATTCACCACAGACAGAGTGGGGAACAGAACAGGCAGATTGACTGAAATACACTGCTGAGAGGAGCAGCCAGGAGAGGTCTGCTGAATCATATGGGTAGCTCCCTGGCCAGGGATCTAACTCATTTTGCAGTGATGTAGACAGCTTCGTAGATTGCATCTTAACCACTTGTGCCACCAGGGAGGCCCTCATGTTGAATTCTTTAAGGTATTTCTTTGAATATTTTTGCAACTCCAACCAACCCTGCAATAATTTATAAGCACAGTTAAAGACAAACTAGCCGGCAGTTACAGAAAATCCTAAGCTCTGAGCAGCCCAAGAAGTCACTGACTTATGATGAAGAACATGATGGAATTCTGATGCAAGAACAAAGTGGAACCTTTCCCTCTTCCTTCGTATCAACTTTTCCTCTTCACTTTGTACACAGGCTGTGGTACTTATTATTTTGACCTCAACTAATTCAAGAACTCCACAGAATTCTCCTTTTCTTCCTTAAAAAAAAAATGTCATACATCAGTACTTTCATGTGCTTTATATAGTGGCCAGATTTAGTCAAAAGTTCTGTTTGCTTCCTACCTTTGTTTCCTATTTCTAAAGCTTCACAAAACTGCCTGGACTTGAAAAGCATTTATTAAACACCTACCTTCTATTGCTGTGAATTTCAATTTGCCATCTGCATGTGGAATGTCAAAATCTGACACTTATGGGAAACATGTAAAAGAAACTCCAGATGCCAAAAGAAAATGGAACATGATTTCACTCCCATGGCTGTAACTGGTTTCCATATCATTTTGCCTCTAAATACACGTTCTTGCCTCTGAGCCTTAGGGCATCACCTGTCAGATATCAGAAATGCCACAGATGCTTCTTTGGGTTGCCTTGACCTTGAAGTATTTGTAAGTCAAGGGCTTTGTAATGTGGCAGCATCTCTTTCTATAATCTCCTCCTGTATTAGTTGCTTTTGCTGTCTAATCCCTGGTTTATCCATATATGTTAGTATGAAATTAGATGACCTCCTAGCCCTTACATCCAATCTTACCAGCCTATCCCAATGACCTTCATTTTCCCTAGATCATTATTTACCACCAGGGCACCTAGCTACTTCACACCCCACTAGTTCCATGAAAGTCTTAATGTCTTTCAAAGACTTGCTAGTAGCAAGTTTTGGGAGCTGTTAATGTGAATTTAGTTTAACTGTAAATTTTAAACTGTAAATTTTCTGCAACAGATTATGATCTAGAATATATTCTGGACTTTTGACTTCTAGCAATGGTAAAGTAGCCTGTATTGAATTCATTCTCCTACAGGAACAATTATAGACTCTGGACAAAATAAAGAAAAACAATTGTTTGTTAGCTCTGGAAAGTGAATAAAGCGAGCATAGACTTGAACATGAATATAAGGGTGCATGATCCTTGAAAGAAAGAAGCCACACTCTGTGAAAGCCACACCAGTCAACTTTGCCACTGATGAAGCTCCTCAGTATACATGCAGATTAGAGCTCTGTCAGGAAGCTGCAGTCTTATTGGGCTGAAGCACCAGAGATTACTTTGGAGCCCCCAGAGCAGCTGGACGTTGGGAACATCCCAGAAAGAAGGTGTCACAGATGGGGAGCCATAAAACATACATACATACGTACATATATGTGTGTGTGTGTGTGTGTGTATTCTTGACTGACTTAAATTCTTAAATTCTTAAATTCTTGACTGACTCCTGAACTGTGTGTATGCTTTGGGAACAATTGCAAGGAGCTCAGAAGAAACAATAGCAGAAAGGCTGAAATACTTTATAGAGATTTCAGTAGCTACCCAGTACTGGTTATGCAGTTTGGAGTTCAAGTCCCCATAGCTCAAGAGAATTAGTAATTAGCTCAGATTTCCAGTGAAATCCTACAGCAACCACATCCCAAGACTAAGAACATAATCAAAAAAGACTTTCATTAGAAAAATCTCTAAAATTACCACCTGAGAAGACCAAAATTTAACTTCCAATAATTTAACTTCCTGCCAGAACAAAACTCAATGTAGTATCTGGTGCCTCCCTGGTGGCACAAGAGTTTAAGCATCAGCACTATGAAGCAATTCACAGCTACTGCAGCACGAATTTGATCCCAGCCAGGGATGTGACCCACATGGCACAGCAGACCTCTCCTGTCTCTCCCACTGCTCCCCTCAGCAGTGTTTCAGTCAGTCTGCCTGTTCTGCTCCCCACTCTGTCTCTGGTGAATCCTTTAACTCCACCCCACACCTCTGGCCTACACCCCAGTTCTCTTATGCATAAATAAATAAATCTTAAAAAAAAAGACAGTAGTATCCAAAGTTGCCTCAGTATATCATTCATAATTTGAATATACAATCAAAGTTTGCTATGCACACATCAAGTAAATCCTAAATCCCCTTGCTTTGATTTCGCTTGCTTCAAACTATGATCAATCTTGATCTGCTAATTATAAATCAGCATTATGGCCTTCAAGATGCATTCCTTGTCATTGGTTCCTACTTTTGACCTATATCAAAAAGCTAGTTGCAGACCAAAGTACATTATGGGAACGAAAAGCATTTAGTCTGTTTCATTCAGAGCTAAGTTGTGCCATCATGCCAGTGATGAGCCAAGAAAATAGAGAAAATTGGATATAAGAAATTAGGTTTTGTTCTGGGCTAATTACACTCTTTTCTTAATTTTCATATTCAGTGACAGATGTTTTCCAAGAAATGGGTCCATGACATCTGGGATCTAGACTTTGGATGCACAAACTTAATGATCCAACAATAACAAAAAAATCCTTGAGTTCAAATAAACACTTAAAAGAGCTTCACTTGAAAGGAGAAGATTCTTGAGTGCTTTGACCTAAAATCCTAGGTAAATAGTTATGTGATAATATAAAATCAAAAATTATTTCCTGCAGGTAACATCTTCTTTTTTCCTTAAGGAGATGCCAGCAGTTGCCAAGCACTAAAGTGAGGAGAAGGTGCAGCTTGTATTTTGTCAACTGTCAATACTCTTGCTACAACCAGTTTTCTTAGATAGTTATTTCAATATTTCATTCAGTGTATTTCACCTAATATTTTTAGGTGAGTAAGAACTTAACACGTTGGCTTTAAATATATTTGGTCTCTTTGAAGAATCGCATTATTCCCCCACCCCCCTTAAATAGATTGAACTTTAAAAGATGTGCAGATCAAAGGAAATAATGGTAAGAATCAACGTTACCTGGTGCAGGGAGTGCCAGTTATTCTTTCATTTTAGGACTTTCATAGCAGCGCTTCAGTGTAAATAAGAAATGTGCCCCCATTCTACTTGCCATAACCATAGAAGATGCTGCTAATGGGTCTTGATGCTCTGCCACACTTAGCCCCATCCAAGACTCATTCTCAGTCAGTCATTACCAGTCAACTGATGAATATATGAGATGGGTTCTATTTTCTGTCCCTGAAACTGATGGTCATGAACTAACAGTATGGAGAAAGAAAAAGAACAGATTTTGAAAGGGGCAGCAAAGGAAAAACTTAACTGTGTTCCTCATCAAATACTTCTGTTGTTGCCCATTCACCTATGGACCAATAAATACCACACTAAAGGTTACTTCTAGCTCTGAAATTTCATGAGATAACATTTTTTTTAAATCACTAATTTTGAAGCCTTGAATCATTTAGCGCACACATTTTATCTTCTATAAAATAAATGCATTAAAAGTGAAATTTTTCAATGTAGTTTCAAAGAGAACTGCTTTAATTGCATTTTTTTCTAAAAAAGTTTTTCGGGCAGCCTCATCTTTCTCAAGGGTGCTGAGGAGGAGTGGACATTCCTTCCAACCATTGTGTGTCCTCTTAAGGTGCTGTCCAGTGGGTGTCTGCACATGAGTATGTTGGTCTGAATTTCTCTGAATCAATAAGCAGACATGAGAGCATGAAAGAGGCAGCACCGGAGTCAGACCTCAGCTTGTACATCCAAACCTTCTGTCTTTGATGTTGACACCAAGGGACAGTTTGAAGAACAGAGCAGTCCAAAAAGGGCATAAAGTTCTGAATACCACAACACTATTTACTATAAATATTTCATTTCCTTTAATGAGAATTCATTACTGACACAGCCACATGAGCAACAAATGCAAGTTGTAATCCCACATGAGCAACAAATGCAAGTTGTAATCCCACATGAGCAACAAATGCAAGTTGTAAGCTCTTGCCCATGCAAATAGGTCTCCTATCTGCAGCCATGTTTGTGGCCTCAGAATACTCCATTATTCATGGGATTGCTGTATTTTCTACAGTAGCTGCTGGCACAGAGACATGAGCAGTACTGATGCCATGACTTTCTATTATTGATAAAGAAATATGTTTCCAGTTCATCAAATTACATGTCAGTGCCCTGCCAGGCCAAAAGTCTACGTAACTAATGATTGGGGTTCTTTAGTTGCAAAGAATGTCTGTTCCCTTCCAGGAGAAAAACTTGTGGGATGATTGTTTTAAAATCTCCTGCCAATATGAACATGAGAAAAAGAGCTCTGAAGTGGAAGTCAAGGAGTTTCTCAGGGGTGTTGAATCAACTTCAGCACCAAGAAAAAGGGGTAAAGACAGTCTCCTATTCTGCATTCAGGAGCGAGATGGTCCCAGCTGCTCTCAAAGATATAAAATGCACCATTTCTGTGTAAATGCATGGAAATAAGGCCATTAAAGATTGCTGCCATTATTGGGGGGAAATTCACCTGAATATGGAGGAGTCCTCCTTTGGAAAAAATAATCTTTGTTGAAATGAAGGAGTGCACAAATGCAAAATTCTTAGGTCCCCTGGGTCTTAATATGGGCTTGCCAGAAGTAGACCCTCAGGCATACTCAAGTACAAGTTTATTTAGGAGATGATCCCAGATAAAGGTGTCAGGAAATGAGACAGGGAAGGGAGGGCAGCCAATCAATGGAATGTTATAAAGCCAGTTGTCACCAAGCTTAATTCTCCCGAGAACTCTAGTGAACAGTGTGAAGTTCCTCTGAATGATCTCATCTAAGTGGTGGGGGAGCAGAGATAGATGTATCTATCCACCTTCCATCAGAACGTGGTTGAGGGCTTCTCCTAAGGGGAGGTGCTATATTAACCCTCCAGCATTTCCAGCCAGTAGCATCTGGGCAGAGCACCTTTCCCAGCTTTGGAGAAACCCCCAGGTAAGGAGATGCAAGTGCTGGGAGTTGCTTAGCATAAAAGTGGTAGAACCCTAGGAATGTGGGCAGAACATTGATATCTTGGGGAACACTCCTTGTCCATATTTCTCCCTCTTCATTTTTTGATACAGTAAAAGGAGCTACAGTTTGCTAATTACCCAGTTATAGGTACAACATCTCTCATAACCATCAGCACTATTAGTCCTCATAATAACCATTATTATTTTCATTCTCCTTTTTTGTGCTATGAGAAACAAAGACTGGAAGAGGTTAAGAAGTTTTCCCAAGGTCAAAGACTCTGGGCTGTTGAAGAAGGGCATTAAGTCAAGGTCTTAGGGCTCTTGTAAACATGGGTTTTTGTATGCAAATGTCAACCCATGAGAATTGGAGGATGGGAGGTTGAATGCACTGTCCCTCCCAATTTCATTTCTCAGCCAATAATTCTCTCTTGTATTTATACAAAGGTTAGCTGAAGTAACCTTTCTCAGTAAGTGTGACTGGTGATATCTGTTGGTTGATAGTTTGATTTGTCCTGTGTTGAGGCTGCTGATTATCATGACCAATGTTTCACATAGGTCCCCTTTCACAAGACATGCTGTTCATCATCTTTTTGTATGTGCCAACCCTTTTGAACCTAGAACTTTCTTTCTGACTTTTATAGAGAAGGACTTGTGCCTTTATAAGTCCAGAATAAAAGGCCTGTTTGTCCTTCCCATATAGGACACGCTAAAAAGTCAGACTCCAGTTATGATCTCAGCCTCTCCACTAACATCTGTGTGAAGTTGG
The DNA here is from genome assembly GCF_014898055.3 of Talpa occidentalis. Classification (NCBI taxonomy): domain Eukaryota; kingdom Metazoa; phylum Chordata; class Mammalia; order Eulipotyphla; family Talpidae; genus Talpa; species Talpa occidentalis. The sequence continues at coordinate 27,254 of NW_023604968.1, forward strand.
ATTGCTTGCTTTCCTTCCTTGTACCTTAGTTTATTTCATATGTTGGGGATAATGCTTCCTATCCTATCATATAGAAGCAATGACAAAGTGATAAATAGATACTTGTAGTATGTAATGAAGATGTGTTACATTCTATTCACTTAAATTATTGGGATGATTTTAAGGACAGTTGAGGGCTCCCTGCCTAACCTTTTGTCCAGTTAACTGTTAACTCCTCAGTAATCAAGACTGTGTGTCTGATGTATTTTTTGTATTTTGATGTAACCTTTATTGATGACAGTGTAACCAACACATGGTAAAGGCTCTGTGTGTACTTTTTTGCACATCACTGATTTGTTAATAAATTTTCCACTGTTACTGAAACATGGTCCTTAAGACCAGACACAGATTTCAAAGACAGACTCACAGCAGGCTGCAGTTCTGAGGACACCCTGTGCCCGTCCCCTGTGGCTTGCTTAACCACAGTTAGCATAAGAGGAAGGCACTGAAATGTCTGTAAAGCGTTTCCAGAGACTAAATATATAGAATATGAAGTGGTGAATATACCTAACTTTGCAGTTTCTTTTTCTGGAAAATTTTGTTCAGGGTCTTCACTTAGGACAGATGTCTTCATTTGATTAGCAAACACTCATTAAGCAACTACTCTGTGCCAGGCAGTTTTCTAGGCATGGGGATATAGAGAAAAATAAGTATCTGTGTAACCTTATCTGCCCTCCCTCGGTCTAGTGGAGAAGACAGAAGAAACCAAAAATCGTGGTGAGACGAGAGTTTATGTGTGAAATGCTTTAGGAATGCCAAGAACCATATCAGCTATCACATTATTCAGGATGGGCTCAGATATGCTGAGTAACAAATAGTCCCCAAATCTCAGTAGCTAAGAGGAATAAGAATGTTAACTTTCACTCCTGCTACATCTACAAAAAGTATACATCAGGAGTGAGATTCGTCAGTTACACAGGGACCCAGGCTGATGAAGATTCATCTTGACATAGTTCCATGAATGTTTAGACACAACAAGAAAAGGCAAGGTGGTGAATCAGGCACTGGCTCATGAAGTCTGCTCAGATGCAGGACGTGTTTTTTTGTTCACATTTCACCAGTCAAAGCAAACTTTGTGAACCCACCTACCCTTGAAGGGGACCCAAAATGTACTCTTTCCAAGTCTCTGGATCATGGGGGAATGGAATATTTGTGAACAACCCAAAGAGCGGCCAGAGTTAGAATCCAGTTGGTGGGAGGTTGAATGCACTGTCCCTCCCAATTTCATTTCTCAGCCAATAATTCTCTCTTGTATTTATACAAAAATCATCTCCTGGGAAGAGATGACCCTCTTAGTTCATTCACACTTGTATTCACATGGAATTTATTATTTTCTTTCATGGGCTCTGGACTGGTAAGCATTCATAGAGGAACACATTGCAGGACTCCTGTCCTCTGGGGGCACCCATGCAGTTGAGTCCAAGGTTATCCAGGAAATAAATGAGTGCAGTTTGGTTGGAAACCATTTGCTGAGATTCATCCACAGGGTGACAGAAAGGCAGGAAGACTCCCCGGGAAGCTGATTGTTACCACACTAGGCAGACAGGGTTTCCCCACCTTCATGCCAGGGGGAGAGGAAACAGCAAGCTTTTTGGAGGGAGCACTGGAGCAGGTAGGAATGTCTAAAATAGAAGCATGAAGTCACCCATCACTGCAGGAGAGGAGTTGGCTAGGACCCCAGATTGGGCAACCCAACCCCTAGGAGGTCACTCAATCAAGATGCACATGGTATTTTGTCATGAAAAGGCCGGGGAGGAGAGACCAGACCAAGATCTGGTTGTTTCAGTGGCCCAGATTCCTTTCACTCAGGCTCAGCTTTGCTAGGGATCCGGGCTTTGGGGGTCTGTTGACCTTCATCTTGGACTGCTCCAGTTGCTCAATATGTGATTGATTAGTATATCTAAAGATGCCATGAATGTCCCCATGCATTTTTTTTTCCCAACCAACAAAAAAACTCTCCATCCCCTTCAAACCTCCGTTTAGACTCATCAAACTCAGGCCTCAGGAAAGCAGCCAGGACAGAGAAGCAGGGGCGCTGATTGCTGTTGCCTTGGTAAGGGCAATCCACTCCGTTCAGGGCTCTGTGGTTTCTATGGGAACAGCACTGCTTGCCTCTGCTGGCCCCTGGGCTGGCAAGAGGTATTAAAAGAAAAATCGGAGAAGAGGAAAAGAGGAGCAGACTTTGAGGATTTGGGCTATGTTTGAGGGGAACCCTCAGGCAGACGTGTAGCTGTCCCCAGAATGCCACATGGGCCATGTGGCCCCAAACTCCTGAATGTGGGAAGCACTTACCTAGAGGCACAGGCATTCATGCTGCTCCCTTGAACTAACCACCACCTCCTGGAGAAACAGATGCCACCACTAAGTGGGCAGGAGTAGGTCATAGATGGATTTCAGCCCCAATACCAGAAAGGAATGAGTCAGCAAGATGCCCTTGCCGGCCTGGCATCTCATCATGTTTAGTCATGAAGAACAGGGATAGGAGCCCAGGAAGCATGGGGGAAATAGTTCCCCTACTCTGCCTGCACTCTTTACAGCAGCCCTGCCAGCTGCCATCCACACCCCACTCTACGGATGAGAGGTGGGGAGTGATGGAAGTAGGACCTGAACCCGATTCCTCCCTGTGCAAAATCTCACCAGTAGCCAAAGGAAAATGTTGTGACCCCAGGGGTGGGGGGTGCTTCTTCATTCACACCTCTGCTATGAAGAGCCCTTGCTCTTTTGGAGTTGGCTGTG
>NW_023604969.1:0-30021 GCF_014898055.3 Talpa occidentalis
ACTGATGGCATTATGTGGAGCACAGGAATTTCTGTGTACTCCTGGGAGAATTTAAATCGGCACAACTACTTTGGGCACACACTGGCATTTCCTAGGATGTTGTAGGAGGTGTGTACAGTCTACAACCCAGCTTTTCTCCAGGGTAAGCATCCCGGAGAAACTCTTGCTCATCTACAGCTAGAGAGGTATACAAAAATATTTAGTCATCTTAACAGCAAGTAACCAGAAATACTCAATAAGTGAATGTCTAAAAAAACAGACTGTGGCATATCCATAAAACGGAATACACTATAAAGAGTGGAAATCAAACTCTAGCACATGTGAGCATGGGTAATTCTTAGAAACATAATTTAATGTGAGCAAGTCACCAGAAGTTCACATAGAATAATTCCCTCTTTATAAAGATGTAAATACATCATTTATATTTATGTAACCCTAATAATTATATGAAATATATTCATACTATCCATGGCTGTTATTAGGGGGAGGGACAGAATGGAAACTTTCTGTTTCTTAGTCTGGGTGGTGGCTATGCGGATATTATTTCATTATTCTCCATTAAACAAACACATACATCATATGTCCTCATTTATCATTTATATGGTATCCTAACAAAAAATGTAAAATTCCATCATATTTATTAAATTAAAATATTACCTTGAAAAGTCACTATGTGAAATATCTAATTTTAGTATAACAAAAGAATGAGGCATTCCTATAACTAATAATGTAAGTAAACTTTTAAACCTTCCTGTATACAGCCACATTAGCTTTTTCTTAAGAAACTATGTAGAAGAAATCTAAGATTTGCAAAGAACGAATCTTTCTTTCCTAAAGAAGCAAGGCACATTTTAAGTACTTTTATTTATTTATAAGATTTATTATACAAGAACCAGGGTACAGCCAATAGTGTGGGAAGGTGAGAGGTTTAACCAGAGACAGAGTGGGGAACAGAACAAGCAGACTGGCTGAAATACCCTGCTGAGGGGAGCAGCGGGCAAGACAAGAAGATGCTCCATGTGGGCATCTCTGCAGCGGCCAGGATCGAACCCACACTGCAGAGGCTGCGGACAGCTTCACAATGCTGCGCTCTACTACCTGTGCCACCAGGGAGGCCCAAGGCACACTATTTTCTATTGAGGTAGCACTGGTTCTATAACCTCCATATTTGAATAGCACAGAATAACTACAGTCTCTACCTGGTCTCCTAATCAGTGGCGTGTTGCTTATTCCTTGACTCCTCTCACCATGCAGGATTTACTCATCACTCCTTTGATGAATTGATGGCTTGTCAAGTGATTATTTAGCAACCCCAGGGGATGATGGAGATTTAGGTTCATACATAGAGAAATGAGAAAACAGCTGAGATGTAGGCTCACAAATACCTACTTAACCGTGCTCCTGTTACTAAAACTAATAAAGTAACTGTCAAAAGTAAAATCCTGAAATGACTTAAATTGTTACAAATACTTGATAGTAATTACCATTTAGTCATTCTCCTGACCTTTTGTAGTGAGTATGGATGTGAACATTGGCTTTGCTCAGTTTCAGTTTAAGAAAAAAAGTGAGTTTACAGTTAAAACCCTATGATTTAATGTGAATATTCTAGCCCTATCCCTGAATTTTAAAATAAGGAAATTAAACAGAAATTTAAGTGATAGGCAACAAACATATTTCCTGATGATAAATACCATTCCTCTGAAGTCAGAGAGCCTGGGTTGGAATCCTGGTTCTATCATGAACTGAACAGGTAACTCTAGGCAAAGCCTTAAACTCGCCAGGACTCAGTTTCCTCATTTGTATAATCGGATAAACTGCTGTATCACTGGGTTGCTATTAAGATTAAAGATGCCAGCTGCTTCCATGAGACCCCAGGCATATTTAAATGTAGAACAAGATAATTTTTATTTCATAAAATCACAAAGGTAGATCCAGAACAGAATTTTCATAGATTTCTCTTTATCTACCTCTAACTTACACATCTCATTTTTAAGTTATGGCAATTTAAAAATTAACCTTTTTTACAACTTTGAATTGTTCAATAAACTTTTCTTTCCTTCCAAAGGCTATATGAAACACATGCAAGTTCATTTCAAACTAAAAATGCAATAACAAAAAATAATTGTCATTCTACTACTCTGCCAATCCCTTCAGTCTTGTTTACACATTTAATGGTATTTTCAGCTGTTTCTAGATAAATCCCTCACATTAAGGGATATGGCAGTTGGCACTTCTCTTCAGTACTTTTTTTGTAATTATCTTTTGTTTCAACTCGGCATGGGGCAGAAGGGGCCAATTATCTTGAGACAATATCTCCCCTAACAAACAGGCTTTTAATGATAGCAAATAAAGCTATATGTTTATATGTATGTGTATGTATAGGCATATAATCTGTAATGGGCAGACTCCCTACTTTCCAACCAGTACTGAGATATAGTCCCAGTGGCTGAAGAAAGATCACCTGAAAGATCACCAGCTGAAACACCTGCCTTCCCACCACACACATTCACCATCTGTTTTGCAAGTCAGCCTTTCACAGAGCAGCTCAGATGCACAATTAGAGATGGCACTGTGGGAAAAGGGACACTTATGCAGCCTAAAGTCAGAGCAAACAATCTAAACCATTATGAAAGCATGGCAGTTTAGTGAATTTATATTTTTTGCTGAAAATCCCTGGGTTGAGTATTTTGCTTCATTTTTCCATTAAAAGAAGTCTAAGGTATATTTGTTCATGTTTTAATTTAAGCAGTTTTTTATTTTAAACAACTCAACACATTATCATAAAAGTTTATCAGCAAGACAATTTTACTTACTTTAGGTCTACACAGCTAGTGATAGAAGAAAAATGTAAATAGAACCAATCCATAATTCCCAATTCCAACCTTTCTCTGTTGCCTTAATAGATTCACTCTGAGCTCAACAAAGGCACATGTTTAAGGCACTAACAAAGCAGAGGCACCCAATGAATGAGAAAACAAAACACAATTTGTCACTCAATATTTCTAAGAACATGCTGAGATCATCATCATGGGAAAATGTGCACTATGTTGGACCTCCTGACAGTTTATGATTATTTTTCATTTTAATTATATATGGGATATGGGCAACATGCAGGAAGCTCCCAAAAACTCATCTGGCCCAGGCCCAGCTTTAGTCCAAAGAGCTCTAATTTATTGTGCCCCAAGATCATATTTAAAATTTTTAATACCAGCACAGTGTCTGCAATGACAAATCAGAATGGACACTACCCATGATGGACCAATATGCTAGTTAGTCCTGGCTGAAGACCAGTTCCTTGGACACCCAAGTAGCCCCAGGGAAGGAAAGAGGTGGAGGCAGCTAGGGCTTTGCTATTGTTAGGAAATCCTTTGTGTCTAACTCTAGCAATATCCAGCTCCCATTTTTTCATGTTGTCTAAGAACTTGATTTATGAATTTTGGATATCTTACAAAAGCTCAATATATTATATCCAAAGCATCATTGCCACATACTAGAGAAAAAGAACATTAGTTAATTGTTTGAAAAGATCTTGAATTACTACACAGTAATTTTGTGCTCTTTGTTGCTATCTTGCTGATTCCTCTAATATTTCCTCTTGGAAGCAAAGCAGTACAAAAGCATGCATAATCACTTCTCAACATGTTACTTTTGCCTGCTAAAAATGTGGTAACTGAAAACAAAGGGAAATCTTTCTATATTTATAAACCAGTATATTTGTAATAATTTTTTCCTAACAAAAAAAAGGCATCAATTCATACATGCCAAGGGGTAATTTAGGAAGTAAACCATTTCAGTTAGCAAGATGTAAGATTATATCTCTGATCACAGTCCTGTTTTTTTAAATATGTTCATTTACCAAGATCAGATGTTATAAGAAATCTGTGAATCTACAATTCACAACATCATTTAATCACCCATTTGTTAAAATTTTCTGTATGCACAGGAAGTGGCAGTTCTTACATGTTCCAAGAAAGGGAAGCTGCCAGGCCAGGTCTGTCCTGGGGTAAACAGTTATTAGAAGCAGATCTTAGTTCGCCAATACCTCCACACTATGGCTTCACATACTTATGCAAATTAAGAGTAAAAGTGTGCCACTGGGGAGTGGGTAGGGTTAGTGACTTTTTGTTACCTGAGAAGGGTATAACAGCAGGAAAGGCCAGAGCAGGTTTTCTAAGATTCAAGCAGGTGGGTGAAGGAGGGAGTCCTGGAGCCCTCAGTGGCTTTTTCAGGATTTTCTGGTTTTACCAGGTACACGGCAGGCAGAGGTACGGGGCTGCCAGGAGACTGTCAGGCCTCCCAGCCCTCAGCAAGTCTTCACTCTGGGCTCTCTCTTTCACTCTCCTTCTCTCTGCTCTTTCCGTGTGTTCTCTGCTATCTTGGCATCCCCGTGACACTGCCCTTATAAGCCCAGTTTTAGCCCAGGTGTACCCACTTACGTATGCCCACACCCTACTCCAGGTGCCCACTATCAGGCATGCATTCAGGACCGCAGGGACCCATCATGAATCCTAATGGCTGGAGGGCAGAAAAGCCTGATACTTTTTTACCTTACCCTAAAAGGGTTACCCTTCCCAAGACTTCCCAGAGCACCTGGGGAGAAGGTGGGCAAATCTGCATATAGATAGAGGTGCTACCAAGAAAAAAGAGATCCAGAACCCTTTCCTTTTGACACTCAGTTGATTCTCTGATGGATTAGGATTTTCCATACAGGAAAAGAAACCTGGAGTCTGAAGGGATTAATTCACAACCTCCAAGTGGTATTAAATTACTTTTAACTGAAAACATCAGAACAATCAGAAGCTACAGAAGGAAATTATCTAAATTTAAAAAGCCTCCAGAAATACAGCTGCCATGGACTTTCCCTGGGGAAAAGATTGGCCCTTCACACCAGGAAGTATGAAAAGAACCACTAAAACTTATTTCCAATTCTCACTCTAAATCCTCAACCTCTTTTTAAGTTAGACTATAAACCTTTAGCTCTTGCTGCTCCACAAGTTACTCATTACCATTACTCCTGCATACGCTTGTAAATAAACCTTCTCTTTTCTAGCATTAATCTGTCAACTGTCCCCCTTGGACACTGTTTTACATCCAACAGATGCCAAAGACAAAAACCTTCCATTAAAACCAAAATTCAAATGTAGGTGGAAAAGTTTCCCAACCCAAAATAATATACACACATAGTCAGCCATGGCTCCATGCACACTCCCTGTGTCCATTGATTGTGTATATGGAAAACTTCAACCCTGGACATCAATGCTGGTTCACTCTGGCCTATGGAATGTTCTTTATCAGACTAGGCCTAAACTATCTCTTCATGGTATAATATTACTGGAGCCATATTAAAATTAGGCCAGAGAGTCACAGAGAATGGACCTGACCTCTTTAAAATGGTTCTGACCCTTGGCCTGGGCCAAAGGCCAACAATCCAAGAAGTCAGAAAAATGAGAAGCCCATTGGAAAGGTTGATAAAAATAACTTTTACCTACTTTTACCTGCACCTGATCATTTTATCTTGTGATTCTTTCATCTGATCATTACTTCATGTATTACTGTGAGCACAGGGCTAGTAGGAGTTAAGAAATTTTCCCTGGAGGCCCAGATCACCTGGGATAGATCACCTTGTACACAGTTTCGTACCCTCACATAAAACTGAGATGAGCTAAAAATCATGTAGAAGACAAGCTTTCATGCCCTCAGAGTTATGTTTTTTTGAGGCTGATTGTATGGACTACAGACAAAAACCCTCCAGGTCCAGACAAAGATATTCCTGAAGATCCCCTCCTGCGCTAAGTCCAATGTATTCACCTCACTGTCCCTTCTACGAGATAGCTCTTTGCAAATATTACTTTCACTGTTTCCTTTTCTTGTCACAAGGAAATAAATGCTTGTTCATCTTGGCAGTGTCTTTTATTCCATACAGAAACCCACCATGAAAATGGATTCATTGAGTTTGGTTCCATTCTCATCCCCACAACCTACCTCATACTTCTATTTCTCTCTAGAAGTACCCACGAACTCTTTCTTTTCAGAATGTTTTAGATTTCTAACCTGAAGTTGTGCTCTCCAAATGGCAACTCTTTGATCCCAAATAAACACACTTTGCCTTTTTAATGGTTTCTTCTTTTTAGCTTAACACTGGCATCCTGAAGCAGATCTGCAATCTGGACCAGGTTAACAGCTAAACTTTGCAGACAGTGGCAGAACTGAGAAGAGTGGCAGAACTGCAGAAGAATGTTTAAAACAACTGATATGAGAAAATAAAAGGAAGGTGACCAAATCTAGATGATGATAAAACCTACAGAGAGAAATAGAGGAAAGAGAAAAAACAGTGAACATCATTTAAAAAACTGTTAAACCTGTGTAAAATGGTGTGGGAGGAGTGGAAGAAACTATATTTACAGATGATTATCTATGTAAATAAACTGATATCTAACTTGCTGAATTCTTGACTCTGCTCCTTACAATCCACTTCTTCAACATTCCCCTTTCAGGAAATGGAACCGCTACTCAAACAGTATAAAAATCATTTTGTTACTCAAAAGCTAGAAAGCTTACAGGAAAACCCCATAAATCTATTTAATTAATAAAGCTGTTAATTAATGGCCTGGCATTCATTCCAGCCCAAATTGGTTAAACTCTAAAACAATACTCTCAGAGAGGACCCTTGGTGATTTAACAGAAACTTAAGTTCATTAACAACCATTTCTATAACAAAAACCCAGTCCAAGGGGGGACTTGGCTGCCATTTGCTGAAAAAGGGATCCATGCAGAAGTGTGACCTGATCTTGAAGCTATACTGTGTCAGCACAATCACATTCAGACATTTCACCAGTGACTCTGTCCAAATACCTAAAGTCTTATAATCCTAACTCCTGTTAGAGAGGTGAGAATGCTTTGCGAGCAATCTCCATATCTCCTTGTTTAATTTGGGTAATAAAGCTCTCTCTACCACAATTCTCCAACTTGGTCTGATCAATTGGCTGAAATAATTAAAGGAAGAACCCTTGAGTTCAGTAACAATTGTTGATAACTCTGTTTTCTCACTCAGTGCATTCAAATTCATTGTCAAGACCTATAGAACTGATGCCCGAAATATCTCTTCCATCCTAATATTCTCCATCTCCACTACCACCACTTCTACTGGCACTCTACAGTAACCTCCTAACTGGTGTCTTAAATTCAGCTGCTCTTTCCTCCACTCCCAATTCCATACACCACAGAGAAATTTTAAATACCTTCTCATTTCCTGTTTATAACCCCTCAATGGATTCCCATTGTTCCCAGAATAATTAACTTGATCTTATCTTGCTTCACACTCACCTACTTCATAACTCTTCTGCCAATACGTCTTTCTGAAAAGCATCAGGTTCTCCTACCTCATTCTTTACCTGCAAAGCTCTTCTGTGGTAAACGAAAGCTCAATTTCTGATGTTGGTTGAAATGTCACATTTCAGAGGTATTTACCATGTCTCACCACCCAACTTCAAAATTAGATACTTAGTCTTCACAATAACAGACTATTATTTTCCATTACAGAACAGATCAAAAGTGTGGCACTATGCTTATTTTTGTACTAATCTTTCATGTACCTTCTTCCAACAAGTGAAAAACTCCAAGAACACAGGACATGTTTTTAACTACTGATAGACACTGTGCAGACAGAACCCCGCTCCATAAGAGAGATCAATATATGTTTTCTTAGTGCTTCTGAAATTGGAAATTTAATCTCCATATTATCCATGATAGAACACCTGTATTTCCCAGCTTGCTTAACACAGACCTTATTTATACCTGGTAAACTTGCATAATGATTGATATATTCTCATTTCCATCCTGGGCTGTGCAGAGAGTAATACAGTCACCCAGCTATGAGGGTGCTAAGCTTCAGAAACATCATAATAAGTAATTTATTTGCAGTAGTTATGGTTCATGAAGTCTATAAAAGTAGTCAATAATCTAAGACTCTGTACTATTGAAGGGTTAACCTGCAGAAACTGGATGCTACTTCATAAATAACAATTCACAGGGGAAACTGAAGTTATTAAAAATAACAATTTTGAGTGATTCCACAACAGAACATAGACCCTGAGTAACAAAATGTAAATTTTTGAGGATACAAATAGTTTTGAACCATCCACATACCAATATCCAGGTAAAATTACATGTAGATCATGGGAAACAGAGTAATTGTGCATCTTCCTAGTCCATAGCAGCAAGGAGAATATTCAGTGAGATTCCAGTTCTGAATCACCCTTTAAAGTGAATTTCTCACTTCTTAGAAAATTTTTGATTCCTCTTTTAAAATACATCCAATAAGGAGTGGGAGTGGGACCAATTTGCAAGTTTATGAACAAAGTGAATAAAATATTTTAAATCATATATTTGTTTTCTTTTTAAGAGTTTAAAATACTATTTAAGAATTCAGCGTTAAAAATATACTTCCTGCTGGCCCACTCACTCTAAATGGCATGTCAAGGTTCACACAGCTCTATAAGTACAACATTATATCTAAAATATGCTGAATAAATTCATATGATTTAGTAGCAATCTAAGAAACACTTGCATTATATTTAAAGTTATAAAAGTCTTCCTACTATTTGAGAAAACTCTAGTTTAGAAGCAGTTATGAAATTTTGGAGAAAATGAAATATTCTTTTCTAAACTCAATTTAGAGCTCATAATTGAATTAATTTTAGACTTACATAAAAGTTCTAAGATGTAAATAAAGTAAACCTTTTACCTGGGTTCCCCATATGCTAACAATATCTCATCACAGTTACTTTATCTCTCTCTTGTAATATTATTTTTTTCTGAACTATTAAAAAGTTCAGAATATGACATTCCCCCAAAATGCCACCCTGGCTTGAGGATTATTTTGTGCTGAAGGCAATTTAAATAAAACAAAAACAAAAACAAAACAGACACAAGAAGAGCTACCGTCTTTTCCTGATCTACGTAAAAACAGAACATAAATTCCCCTAGTAAAGATGTCCCCAATTCCCACACCAGGAAGAGAATAACAACCTTATCACCTAAGACAAGATGCCACTGAATGGACCTCCACACAAACCCACTAAATTAACCATTTTCTTTCCATTAGCTTCTCTTATATTTACCTTCCCACAGTTTGCTGCTCTTAGAATCCCAAAATGCCTTTTGCCTTGTCTCTACTCTGAAATGTACTGTTTTTTAGTTAAATGCTATATAAACTCAAGTTCTAATGACCCCTTTGAGTTGCTAATCATTGAGTTTCTTCCAAATGTGTATGTGCTGCAAAAGTTGATAAACTTTTGTTTATTTTTCTCTTGTTACTCTGTCTTTTGTCAAGATAATTTGCAGGGTTCCAGAAGAAGAACCTACTAGGGTAGAGGAAAGAATAGTTTTCCTGCACTACAGCTATATAAGAGTAAGTTCAGACATTGGGACACTTTAAGCAAATATATAATGTGTGTATCAAAATCAGGAAACTAAAATTGATACCACACTAGTATATGATCCACAGTCCCTATTCAAACTTTCTTAAGTGTCAAAAACAAAACAAAACCCAACAACAAAAAGTCCTTTATCATAAAAGAAAAAGGATTTGTTTCCCTGGTCCAGGAGTCAATCCATATCGCTTATGGCATTGAGCTATTCTGTTTCTTCATCTCCTTCAGCCTGGGAGAGTTTTGCAGAATTTTATTTGTCTTTTGTGACCTTAACGTTTTTGAAGAGCACAGCAAAATTAGTAGAAGTTATTTTGTAGACAGTCACTCCACCTCGGTTTTTCTAATGTCTCCTTTCAGGGAAATTCTGTGGATATTTGGCAGGACCATGACAGAAGTGATGTCACACCTCACATCAGGAGGCAAAGATAGTTTGTTTGTTTTTTTTTTTTTATTAACAGGGGTGTCATCTTTGAGCACTAGGCTGAAATTGTGACACAAAATTTTAAAGCACATCACAAATGAGTTCACTTATATAGTTTCTACTGTTTGCATTTTGCATTAAATTTTCAGAGATTTTATTTAGGGGATCATCATTCTTTTCTGCCTGTTTAGTTATCCCTTGTTATTGAGTATAATGTTTCTAATATTTTTCCTTTTGACAACATATGCTCCAGAAAAAGTGTCAAATGGATGACTATTACAAGCAATGTTTAAAATGATATTAATTTTAGGTAAATTTGAAATATGTACAGTTTTTTTTTGCTTCTTCTATATTTCACTTGTGGCATACATAGAATGTTTCTGAGATAATCTATAGTATACCAAAACCAGTTTTAGGCATACAAACTAAAAACAAATGCACATGATTAAGATAGTATTATAATGTAAACACTGTCTTAGTCCATTTGGCTGTTATAACAGCATACCATAGACTGAGTGACTTTTAAACCACAGAAATTTATTTCTCACCATTCTGGAAGATGAAAGTCAAAGGATGCACTGCCAGCCTTGTTGAGTTCTGGTGACAGGTCTCCTCTGGTTTGCAAATTGAAGACTTCTCCTTGTATCCTCATATAGAAGAAAGAAAAAGCTAGCTAATTCTCCAGACTCTTTTCATAAAGGTATTGATGCCTTTCATGAAGACTGCACAGCCAAATACACCATTTGTGTGACTTCAGCATTAGAATTTGCAGGAAACAAACATGTCATCCATAAGTGAATTTATTTACTTACACTCAAACAAGTTTAATAAAGTAATAAAATGCAAGTAAAAGCACAAGTCATTAGAAAAGACACAGCATGTATTAATAAGAGTGAGCAAAAAATAATTAGATTGAAGAGAAACAAAGTTTTCTACTTGTTTATTTGTCAGGAAAACACTAAGTACTACATCTATTTGAAAGACTACCTTAGAAATTTGACCCCAGTAAATTACTTCTTTCACTCTAATCTATATAAAACTAAGAAAGGGTCACACAAACAACAAAAAAAAAAACCTGGAATATAAATACACATAAATTTGTTTGAACTTGTGACTTTGTTCAAATAAGATTCCAGATACCATCTATTTGAAAATACACAGACTAACTTGGCAACATGTATGCTTTATGGAGGTGGAAACTTTTGGAGTGATTAGGTCATGAAGGTGGAGTCCTCATGAAGGGGGTTACTGCCATATTAAAGAGACCCCAAAGAGCTTCATACACCTTCTGCCATCTGAGGATCCAGTCAGAAGATGGCCTACTATGAACCAGAAAACTGGATCTAACCAAACACCGAATATGTGGGTATCTCGATCTTAGACTTGCCAGCCTCCAGACAGTAAGAAATAAATATCTGTTGTTTAAGATTCACCAATGATAGTTTTTTAATAGCAGTCCAAAAGACTAAGACACCTCACAATAGACTTTATTGGGTAGTCCTTATTATGCCTAAAAGATAAATAAGGAAATCCTAATATCTAACAGGTAAGAGCTAGTGTTTCATTGGCTTCAACTAGGGAACCACCATCCTCTGAGGAACATTGGCTGATGCCTCCTTCACCTGTCCTGCACCCCACAACACACATATAGCAGTTTAGCCCCAGTCCTTAAACCAGTGTGAACATTAGAATCACCTGTAGGGTCTTCAACGGAAATGCTTAAACTCTACTCCCAGAGATTCTAAGTTAATTGGCCTGGGTGAAGTCTGGGCATCAATATCTTTCCAATGCACAACTAGGGAGAGATACCACTGTCCCAGATCAAAAGGGAGAAAATGCAGACTGCAGTCAGAGTACTACAAACAGTGCAAATAAGGAATGAACCTTCAATAAAGAAAATATTAGAGAAGAGCTTGGCCAAAAAGCATCTAGAACTATGGATATTCTGGCCCATCTTGAAAAGAAGTCTGAGACTGAGTCCAAGCCTAAAATGACAATGCTTGCTAGGGCTACAGTAACAAAGTATCACAAGCTGAGGGGCTCAAAAGCCAGAAATCTACTATCATGGTTCTGGGAACTAGAAGTCTGAGATCAATGTGTCAGCACACCATGCTCCCTCAGAGGTACTAGAAGGATTTATTCCAGTCTCTCTCCTAGCTTCCGATAAGCTTGTGACAGCATAAATCCAATCTACACATGGTGCTGTCCCCTTGCATGTCTGTGTTTAAATACCCCTTTCATAAGGATCCCAGTCATCTGGGCTAGGGGCCCACACTACTCCAGAATGAACACAGCATAATTAATTACATCTGCAAGGACATTGCTTCCAAATAAGGTCACATTCTGAGGTATATGGAGGGGAGGAGGTTGGACTTCAACATATCTTTTCTTGGAGGGGACAATTCAACACATAAGAGGCAGGGAAAGCCAAATTCTGAGGCAGTGCTCCCCAAGGATGCTCCTAGAGGAGCACATGCTCCTAGAGGAAGCCAAGAGTCCTTGCCACTCAATGCCCTACAGTTCACAGCACACATTGGGTACTAAGGTCAAAGAAGTCTTTCAGCAAAGCAGTCTGTTGGCTTTCTTTATCTTAGTATCTCTTGAAGCTATTAGATCACAGAACCTTTTAAACATCACATCTATTATCTCTCTGTAAAACACCCTTTAGGAAACACTGCCTGAAATCTTGCAGCATGGATATACTCATGATGAAATAAAGCCCTGTGTGAGGGTGAAAGTGTAAATTGGGAGTTGGCAATCTCACATGAAGACAGTGGGTTCCCTATGTGTGAACAAACACACATAGAAATTAAAAATGAAAGATAAATTATGAATTGCAACTTTCTGCAGTGTTGTAATAAACAACTGCTACTTTTGTTCCACAATGTATACAATATAATAACACATGTGCCACCATATCTCAAGTAATGACAATAGTTCAGCCCTCTGGAAAGTTAAGTTTGGAGGAAAGGAATATTTTAATTTGGAGCAGGATATGCTTTGACACGGGAAACCAAATGTCATCTTGGCTCTTTACCAGTATCACCCTATTGCCTGGACTTTTTCACCCCCCTTCATCTATCAGAAATCCATTCTGCAAAGGACACATACACTATTGTCAGAGGAGACCACACAAACTACAGATGTCACCTGTTCAACAAACTACATTCCAAATTGCAGCAAAAGTTTTAAAAAGTATACTTTTAAGGAACACACGAAATAATCCAACACACACAGTGTGACTTCTAAAAATAAAACTATGTTACATATTTTTGAAGCAAAACTATTTCCAACAGTTCCCTGAACACAGGGAACCATAGGCCATTTTTATACTGAATGTCTTAGGTTTTTCAGATTTTCTCTTTGAGGAGACTTGACATTCTTTTTCAAACTTTAATTTAAGAAAGAAATTACAATACAACACCAAAGCAATACTTTGCACAACAGCAAATTAGAAAGGGCTAATTTGTGGGCATGGCCATGCCCTGTTATCTGTCCCTTGTTACTTTAATTTAGCACAACCAAAACCTCACAATTCCTTTCATTTTCACTTCTCCACATAGCAGAATTTTAGCCTTCAGGCTGGGTTTCAAAGAGTCCAAAATAAGACTAGCCACATTAAGCAAAAGAGCCACATCAGACCTTTCCTTTATGTGTGAAGAAAAAGACTTTCAAAGTTCAGAAGGAGGAGTCTTTTTAAGGCACTAAGTGGAGCTGGTGATGTTTTTAGAAGTCTATTTTAAAATGCAGAGATTTTTGTCCCCCTCTATTGTGCTGATGTGAGTGTGGCTGACATAAGTATTTCCTTTAACAGAAGTAACAAAGTTGTTGCTTGAAATCTGTATCATTCAATCCATGTTAAAACATCTTATCCTCTAGTAGTCAAATAATCAAATTGGAAGATCATCTTCCATCCTGCCATCCTGCAGAATATTACTAAAGCAGGAATGATGGCTTATTTAAGCTCAGGGGACATGCTAATCTCCAGATCCTCAATATCCTGCTCTTACAATAGTGAAACACACATTCTTCAAGCATAGGAAACAGACTGTCAAGAGTGCAATAAAATGAAATGCTTCCATCTTTACCACTGGACGGGCATAAAGCATGAAGCACAGGCAACCCCAATCAAGATCCTTTACTGACAAGTTGGCACCTGCTACCCTCATTAGGGAGAGTTGCTCTCTGAAACAAAAATGAATCACTGTAAACAGAAATATATGTTGTTCCACAGCCTCACTGGTGTCACCTAATTTCCAAAATCTTCTAGGTAGCCCTTCTTACCCTGCTCACCTTTCACTCCTCTTGAAATTCAGAACAGATTCCCCGGTACTTTCATCCCTCCCAAAGAGCAAAGGCTTAAGTTTACCTCACCTGTGCTCTCATTCTGTACATCATTTGGTTAGAAATATGAGGAACAGGGATGACTGTGTATCAGCTGTCACAGCATCAAGTTGTAAAAATGCACCATGGACATGGAAATGTAGAATCTTAAAACTCAAATGGTAATTGAAATTCAGAGCTAGTGCCCCATCATCAATCTGTACTTTGCAGCTGTCACTGGGAGTAAAAACTATGCCTCCTGACAGAGCAGGGACGCGAAGCCCATTACAAGGAGCATTTCCTTACACAGCTGTCAGCTTCCAGCCACATGCTTGGAGAGCGATCAGTTTCAGATCCAGCTCATGCCCCCCTCGCCAAGAGGGAAGTCTGGTAGAGCTGGAGAGGGCAGAACTCTTTCCATCAAATAGGAAATCTGACTGACATAGGCACAGCTTTCCTATGCTTGAAGAATGTGTGTTTCACTATTGTAAGAGCAGGATATTGAGGATCTGGAGATTAGCATGTCCCCTGAGCTTAAATAAGCCATCATTTCAAACGTACCCCAAGGA
The DNA here is from genome assembly GCF_014898055.3 of Talpa occidentalis. Lineage (NCBI taxonomy): Eukaryota > Metazoa > Chordata > Mammalia > Eulipotyphla > Talpidae > Talpa > Talpa occidentalis. The sequence continues at coordinate 14,745 of NW_023604969.1, forward strand.
GTATGTTTCTTGTTACAACTTGCTTTTTACTTTTTGACTCTCAGATGGCAAGGAGGCCCAGGGACAGAATGAAAGTGAAAGTTACAGGTCACTAAGCAGACCACAAGTCCAACCTGATTTGAATTGCATATTTTAGGCAATTATACTTCTGATATTTTTCACTTATACTTCTGATATTTTTCACTAGTCCACAGACTATATTACTCATCACAGCCCCTAACCCCATAAAAAAAAAAAAAAAATCAACAGATGGCAAAAACTGGTGCCAGAATTCATAGGGGACTTTTGGTTTGGTTTGGTGTGGTTTGCAAATGGAAACCGAGTCTCTGTTCCTTAAGATTCACAGGCTTCATCACCACACTCTCTAAGCTGCCACCAGATGCTGAGGGCTATGAGCTCTTCATGAATTAGCACTTTCAGCTGAGAAGACAGTAGTCTCACTAGCCAACATCTGCCATCAAGCACAGGAGACTGATCTAAGACTCAGCACCTTACCCAATGACTGAGCAGATGCAGACCCTGTGCCACAACCAAACATGCAGTTCAGTGTCCACACTACAGAAATGCCAGCTCAGGCACATTTTGGAACAGGTGTGTTTGTCACTCATAAAGACATTGGTATAAAAGACCTTATAATGGTATGGACAAAGAAGAAAGCACAATATCCAATTATACTAAATGGAGGACCCTTGTTTTGAACAGCATGTGCCAGACCACACGTGGCTAGGTATTACTACCTTTGTAAAAATCAAAACAACCTTCTACCCCTCCTTTGAAGAAGAATAAAGGGTTCATCTCTGATAGCATCTCCTGCCTCCATTACTCATGGAAGGACTCAGACCCTTGTGGCTGGTTTCTAACCAAGAAGCCTGCTTCTGTGCTACAGGCTGACTTGTGTGCCAGGTTTCAAATTTCACACATCTCTTCCAAAGAGCCTCCGGGTTTGGGCAACCCACCAGGAAACAAATGGCTTTTACATAAGAAGCCATTTGGGACCCCTGGTTAAGCACCTAGGGACCCTAAAGTGCCTTGGAGGAGATATAACTACCTGTGCCAGAAAGAACAGCAAACCTGCTCCCAGGAAAGAGGGACTAATAGAGGGGGTATCTCACCCCCCTGAGACAGTACTACTCACATTTGTGTAAATAGGGTTGTATTCATATATACAACAAACCTGTATGGACTTTGAATACTTTGGGCTTATAACTGGAGGTAGGGGTTTTGGCGGGGTGGGGGGGATGGGGGGGTGGGCGGGATGTAGGGGGTGAAAACACTGTTCTCAAAAGGCCAAAATACCCATTTGGACTAAATCTCTAAAGAAATGCCTGAAACCTAGGGAAGTTAGAGAACTCTAGAAATAATAAGTTATTCCAAGACTTTGTGAAAGTCTTTCCTTCCTGTTATAGGACTCCAGACTTTTTAAAATAAGAAGATTGAGGGCAGGTGCTAGGCCAGAGCACATTCTCCAGCCCATGTTCAGAGAGGTGGCAAGGAAACCTCTAAGGGACTGGAATAAAGTATTATAGGTCTCCTAAAGTCACAGAAAAATCACCCCAGAATCAACACAGAATCACTGACATGCAAAAACATTTAAAAGTTCAGGACCCAGCCAATGCTATTAGCACTTCTAAAGACAGAAACACTAGTCAGATAGGACAGCGCAAACAGAAGCTGAGAGGTGGCCAACCATGAAAGCACACAAAAATTGGAGTCTGGGAGACTACCCCAGCTCTGTTCAAGGGACAGGGAGCTCTGCCCAAGACTCAGGTCTCCTCACCCCCTTGCTAAATGGGAGGCCACCGACGTGGGAGGGAGATATCAGGTTGCCCTTTTGGGATGCCTCTGGATGCCCTCATATTGGTCAGTCACACTGTGATTCCTTGTTTACAAGCACTCTCTTGATTACCACTCAGCTTCCCTTGAAGTTTGCTACAGAGAAGAAATCTGCTAGTCAAAGAGTGCCAGCAGTCTTGATTACATTTCCACCTTCAAATTGGTATCTTGCTGCCCAGTCCCTAGAAACCTGCTAATTGCACCTGCCTGGGGGAAGCTGCTCTGCTCTCTGGGAGCTTGCTGCCCATCTTTCTTCCTGGTCAGTTTTCACTTTAGACCATCTGTTGACACAGGATGCAGGTTTGCTCTTTGCTATGAATCTTGGTTCACCACCTCTTCACTGCCAAAACATTTGAAGGAATACTATTAACTATAATACAAAGAAATTTCTTTCTTCCTGAACCACCTGAATGCAATTATCAACCTGAAGCCCCATCCCTCACTGATACTTTAGTGTGTGTTCCCTACCATAACCACAACACAGCCATCAAGATCAGGAAATTAACATTTAGTACACGCTATATTTGCTCCTCAGACACACATTGCACCAACTCTCCCAATAATGTACTTCCTAGGAAAGAATCTAAGACTTTAGTTGTTATGTGTCTTTGGTCTCCTTCTTCCAAAACAGTTCCCTCAATCTTTCTTTGATTTTTCTGATCTTAACAGTTTTTAAGACTACATGCTGTTTATTATGTATAAAACCCTTCAATTTTGCTTTACCTGATGCTTCTCTGATTAGATTCAGGTTAAGCATTTTTGGCAGAACAATCATGGAGAAATGATGCCTCATCCTTCCCTGGCTTGTTGAGAGGTGGTGCATAGTTTGATTTGCCCCATTGCTGATTATGCTCATCTTTATCCAGTTTGTTTGCTTGCTTTTGTACTCAAATCCTCACACGTCCATAAAGATCTGCCTGCCTACCCCAGGAACGGCAGGCCTAGGGAGCACCTGGGCATATCTTGGTTTCTACCTTCTCTACCCTCTATTTTGAACCATGCCCCACTTTTGAATCTCACTGCTCTACAGTGAGATTAAAGAAGAAGAAAGGAAAGTTGAGACATGGCATGCTTTTGTGGACAAACAACAGAATTCCTTCGGTCTTACTCACTTTTTTTCTGTAGCTTGATAGTAGTTGTGTTAATTTTTCATGCAAGAAAGGTCCCATTTCACTCATTCATTCATTCATACTATGTTAATGACATACTACTCCCTGTTTGGCGCAGGAACACTAATATATATGTACATTCCCCTGGCCCCAAAGAATAAATTTCTTACAGAAATCTCATAAATAAATAGCTACAATGGAGAATTGAGAAGGAGATACTTGACCTGGTCCAGTTGGAGAGGGAAGCAGTCCAACACAAGGAATAGCTCAACAGCCTGGCACATTCTATCTGAAAGCATATATAAATCGATCTCATATCAGACAGTGAGCAAAGGTGAGCTGTGGAAGAGGAGACTGGAGAACAAGGTGAATGTGGGCTAGATCAGAAAGCCCTTAGATGCATAGCAAGAATCTGTTCTTCCTCCCTTCTACTATAGGGAACCCATCACTACAAGGTTTGAAACCAAGTGACAAGAACATGCTGATAATTTTATAACAATAAGAGGAACCCATATATGGAGGGAAAGAAGGGGGGAAGAAAAAAGAAAGAAGGGGGGAAGAAAAAACAGGTGTAATGATACTTTCATCAATAAACAGGAGATATATAAGAAACATTTCAAGTCACCATCCAGAGCAGAGACTCATGAGGGTTAATCTAGGGTGAGAACATTATGTAGGAAACAGGGACCAGATTCCATAGGACCAAAGGATTCAGTATCCATAGGATTTCTCAGGAATGTGAGAGATCCATACCAGGGAGGAACAGGGAAGGCCCAGAGAGCTCCCAGATTAGTTGGATGGGGGAGGGGTGCCTATAATCATGGTCCAGAATGTAAAAACAGTAGGTGCTCCTTATTTAGCATTTCCAGACAGAAAACCAATTTCCCAAACTCTTAACTCTGGAGCTCTAGTGAATTTATACTCATTCAAACTCAAAGTGTTCCAAGTTCAGAGTTTGCTATTCTAAATAGGTACCGTGGAACACTGTTTCAGCCCAGTATTTTAATTGCAATAGTGTTCCTAACATGGTCTGCTGCAGTGAGAGAGATATTTTAAGACTTGCTCATCTTTGCCTCTCTTACTGTCACCTACCACTCATGTTTCCCTAATCATTTCCAATAATTTTGGAGTTGAGGCAGTCTATTTTTGACTCAGTTTAATAACATTTCCCTCTTATATTTATTTGTCAGTAAAATGAATTATAACCAGTTTTGTTTTGAAGATTTTATGAGGCCACTGAGAAAAACTGAAATAACCTAGGGTGTTAAAAAGCTCAGCAGAGGAACTATCCATTTACAAAGTGAAAGATGAAAGCTCAATGTTGGCCAGGGTCTAGAAACAATTTCAGCTCCCTTCTCTCCCAATGTTCTGTTTGTTTTGCTTTGTTATGGAAAGAAAGCACCTCAGCTACTTCTTATTTTAAGCCACTTCTCCTTATATACCCAATAAGCAAACATTCAAATCAGAGGTAGGAGATGGGGATTTCCAAGTAAAATCTATCCAATGCTATGAGAAGTAAAAGCAATTACATAGATTTTTTGCTGAGTTTATCTCTGATATTTAGGGAACAAAAACAAAGTAGTATTGTAACAGGGTGGTCCCCAGGAAAGGGGGAGGTTCCCTGCCCCACCCAAGGGAGGGTGGAGCTGAGCAGCAAGAGAAGAAGCTGCAGAAGAGACTGAGGAAGGAAGCAGGATGGAGCAAAGGGACTTGGAGGAGGCGCATGGAGCCTAGAGACACGTGAAGAAACTGCGCTTGTCTTTTGGTCGTGGACGGGGTGACACAGATGTGGGTGAGACCCGTGGGGAGGTGACAATGGCAGCTTTTATCTTGATGTTGATTTTGCTCTTTTCCTTCCGGGCTTGTCTGGTTGTTTGTGACCCTTTGCTGTGGGTCCCCACTGGAAGATGCTTTAGACTTGTGGCAGGCTTTGGGGCCTTGCTCTGGGCCAATCCCATATGGATGGACTTTTACCCACGAAGGGACGGGTAACTTTGGGTGCTTCATTTAGAAACTAGACTCTTTGCCTTTCCTGTATGGTTTCCTAGTTTTATTAAAGTTCCTTTTCATTAAAGTCTCATATGTTTTGTGTTGATGCGGCGGATGGCAGAACCCATTTAGAATAGGCAGGTTTGCGGGGTTTGGGCTGCCCCTCTCCCTGTCCTATAACAGTATCATAGTTCTTTTTTCAGCACTCACAGCCTTTTTTCCCCTTTATTTCTTCCTTTTATTTACCTAGGTTCTTTTGTATGCCATATTGGGTCACCCTCAGATGCATTTCCTCATTGCTTTACTTGGTGAGAAGAAGGTGAGTTTTCCAGGTAATATGGCCAAGTGTAATTAGCAGTGGTCCTTGATTCAGATAAACTTGTACTCTCTTGGTGCCTCCACATCATACCCATTCCATCCTATATCACTTGCAGCTTCTGTTTCTTACTAAGTACAGTGGGAACAATGACAAGCTCACCTGAAAGGATTTATAGGAAGGTTAAGACGTATAATGTATGGGGCAGAGATTCTCACCTTGTCCAAAGGCCCAAAGTTTAGCTTCTATCTCCATTCTAGTAGACTTCAATTTTAGCAAGAATCTGCTAAATCAGCTGCTAAATGATAATCATCCTCAATATCTGACCAAAGTCCTCTCTCCCTATCTGCCTCCGGTCATATGTGATTACCTGCTACCTGCCTTCAGCAAGAATCCTGTTGAGTTGGTTTAGAAAGAACCCTTCTAATCTTAACATCTCCACTTAGTAGTTTTCCACCTGATACCCAACCCTTCTCATTGGCAATAAATCTTCACTTTTCCTTTTATTTGGAATTAAGCCCAGTTCACAACTGAGGGCTGTTTTTATTCCCATTGCAATAGTTCCTAAATAAAGTCAGTCTTAGTGATTAAATTTTCCATCTCTGGATTTTCTTTGACACATGTGAATATCTCAAACATTATTCCTAATGTAAAAGAGATTTTCAAAAAGTTATAAACATGACTTTCAATATAAAATGAATATAGATTGAAGATATATTTAATACAATGTGAAAATCAACAGGATAGAAAAAAAATGGTTCAAAGAATTATAGGAGAGGTAACATTTATATAAAGTCATTGAAAGAAAAAAATTCAGTTATTAGAGGAGATACAGAACAGTTTAACACCTAGCTGGACATCAAATATACTTTGGGTTTATCTTTTCTAAGGAACCAAGTAATTTTTGCATTATACCATAGTCTATGGGTATTCACCTACCTTTATGGACTTGTAAAGTATTCTAATCAACAGCAAATAGTAAATCAAAGAAAAGCAAAGAAAGGTATATACCCCAGAGAATTAGATAATACATGGATGGGAACAGTATTCCAATATGACTTTGAAGAACACACAGTCATGCCTTCACATACTTCTAAATTTTAGATATCTTTTTTTCCCTTACGGAATATCACAGGTGTTTCATAAATATTAGCCAACAACTAGTGGTTTTTTTTATTTTTTAAATATTATCAGCTGCTTAATTTTTTTTAAGATTTATTTATTTATTTATACAAGCACTGGGCACAGTCAGAAGCGCGGGAGGCTAAGAGGATTCACCAGAACCAGAGTGGGGAGCAGAACAGGCAGACTGACAAAACACACTGCTGAGGGGAGCAGCGGGCAGCAGGAGAGGTCTGCGCGCCATGTGGGGCCCTCCTCCAGAGGTCGGAGAGCAACCGGGGATCGAACTGGCACTGCAGAGGCTGCGGGCAGCCTCACAACCCAGCACTCAACCACTGCGCCACCAGGGAGGCCCAACAACTAGTATTGATTTTGAGAGTGCTATATATGAAGTCCTCCAGGCAAAAGAGAAATAAGATGAAAATTCATAGCATCAAATGCTTTTATTGAACAAAAAAAACTAAAATTAAAAAATGATCGCATATTTTGGTATAAATGACTATTAATTTAAATCTGACAGATGAACCTTAAGAAAGACAGAATGTTCTCGACTGAATGTAGAAATTTTCATCAGAAAGAAACAAACTGGCTGAAAATATAGTCATATAGCCTTGGTCTTAAACTCTAACGAACAGGGTAAGAATGTCTACAAAATGTATAATCAACTGAACTTTATTTTCAAACTTATTCATGTACTAAGACAAGAAACAACATAAGACCCAAGAAAACTCAAATACTTTTTTATAGCCTCTCACAGTATAATCTTTCCTAATTTCATTTCATATCTTTCCATCCTTTTGAATGTTTAAACTACCTCAGTACCAAAATAAGAAGATTCAAAAATCAAAGATGAGAAATCTGAAAGTTTAAGCTCACCTTTGAATCAATTTTAAAGGAGCATAGAGAGTAAAAGTAATGACTATGAAAGTCATCTATAAGAAAGTTCCATTCAGGGCCTCCCTGGTGACACAAGGGGTTAAGCACCGCACTATGAAGCAGTCCGTGGCCTCTGCAGCATGAGTTCGATCCCCAGCCAGCCAGGAAGCTACCCACATGGTGCAGCAGACCTCTCCTGACTCGCCCACTGCTCCCCTCAGCAGTGTAATTCAGTCAGTCTGCCTGTTCTGCTCCCTGCTCTGTCTCTGGTGAATCCACTCACTGCCCCACCCCCCCACCCTCGGCATCTCTGGCCTGTACCCCAGCTCTTGTATGCATAAATAAATAAAATCTTAAAAAAAAAAAAAGAATTAAAAAAAAAGTTCCTGTCAGTAGACTACACATATGGATGGAGGATGGACAGAAGTTTGAGAAGACAGAGCTGGAGTCTCTCAGGTCCATTTGCTAACAATTTCTCTTTATGCTACATGCACAACCTCTCCGAGCCCCAATTTTTTCCCCAACATGGCAAATAATGCACATTTCATTAGGACTGCTGTGAGCATGAAATGAGCGTACATCACACAAACACTAACACAGTCCCTGACACATAATAGGACTAATAGATATTACTACCTATTTCTGACACCAGGATCATTTTTTTTTTTTTCAGATGTGTAAATACATGAAAAGCTGCAAAGAGCTTCTGAATTGTATGCTCTGTCACATAGAAAGGAAAGAGGTTAATATTCCTTGGGTTTTTATACTCCCTTCCTATCCTTAGGGTTTTAAAGTTTCTTTCACATGAAAATTTCATCCAGATATTCATTTAAATGTAAACATTCAATTAATTATCACTTGTTTCATCTGAAGCCCTCTCCAATAAACAGGATGAGAAACCAAACTCAGGTCGGAACCAAAACAGGACTGACTTCACCATCTTGTTTATCTTCCTGCTTTGTTTCCATTATTTTATTATTTTTTTAAGAATTATTTATTTATTTATACAAGCACTGTGGGTACAGTCAGAAGTACGGGAGGATGAGAGAATTTACCAGAGCCAAAGCGGGGAACAGAACAGGCAGAGCGATGAAATGCACTGCTGAGGGGAGCAGCGGGCATGGCAGGAGAGGTCTGTCGCGCCATGTGGGACCCTCGCCCAGTGGCCAGGGATCTAACAGGCGCTGCAGAGCCTGTGGGCAGCTTCGCAGCCCAGCGCTCAACCGCTGAGCCACCAGGGGAGGCCCTGTTTCCATTATTTTATTTACCTCCTGACATATGATTCCTATGCCCTCGAAACAAAAGAAAGCTTTTCTATGAAAGTAAATCAGAGGGCTAAGGTTTCCTCCCCTAGGGAAGTGACAAGAGCATGGGACCCGTAGTCAGCACAGCTCCTGTGCGCTGTAGCGACAGTCACCCTTGCCTTCATTCAGACGCCCCTCTTGGAAAATGGAAAAAAGAGCACTTTGATACCTCTCCTAGCCTTGGCCCCCTGTTAGGATTGTGGTGCACATACTGTATGTAGTTACTCCCTCAGCAACCTTCCAAACATACACTCTCCGAGGCTCAGTAAGGCTTCCTTCACAAGTCTCTATTTCTGGCTCCTCTCCGACAATCACCACAATGGCCTCCTAAAAGTTCCATCCTCACCTTCCTGGCATCTTCTAATCAGGACTAACTTTCCACATTGAGATAAAACGGATAATTAGAAAAAGTTTATTTCAAACCCAATTTCATAGATGCTAGAGCTCAGTAGACAAGGAGCAACACTTCTAATACATGCCCTCAGAAACTCAACAAGCCAACTATTGCCTAATATCTGTCCCCTGAGGCTCTCCAGTCCACGGATACAGCTTTATACCATTTGGCTTGACAAAGACCCTTACTCTCCTGCCGGATTTATGCCCTCCCACCTGGAGCTCACCTGCAGGCTCTGACTTTATCTTGAGCCTTGTCTTGATGTCTTGATTGTCTTGATGTCCCCTCAGCCTCTGCCAGGATATGACATAGAAGGCTGGGATAACATCCTTTATTCAATACACTTAAGAAGCTGTTGGGGCAAGGAGACAGGGAGAGGAGCATTTCTCTCCCAAGCTTTGGGGAGGGGATATGTAGGGCAATTTTGTTGCATGTTAATCTAAATGTCAAGTGAAGTATTTCAATCAGTGAGTCCTTACTGGAGGGACTACCAATTCTGTATTCACCAGGTCCGATCCCAGTCTCAGGAAAGGTCTGTGAGCAGTTATCCTGTGCCAGTATCAGACCCTCTCCTTCTTCCCCAAGTTCAGTCTAGGGCAGGCAGAGGGGGACTCACTTAACTGTGAGCCCCAGTGAAAGTAAATGAAAAAAGAGAAAATACTGACTTTTTTTATCTTTCTTCTGGTACACAAACATTTACTACCCTTTTGGGTAACACATGGCATTATACCATCTGTAATAGATATAAGCTGAAAATAACGGTTTTGAGGGATTTATAAATCCACAAAGAACAGAAGACACATTGTCTGGTGCTACTTGTAGCAGAATTGCACCAACAACTTTAACAGATTTCTATGTGTCCTCAAAGAACCCATTTCCACTTCAATTTCCAATACTTTGCCGTGACATAAAATAGAATACTACTGTAGCCCCCACCCCACATAACAGCACAAACCCTCTCTTCCCTAGGATTGTTGTGAGGATCAGACTATTCAAACATGAAAATTATTTGGCACAAAAATGTATTCCAAAAATTGATAATTCTATTTCCCCTGCATTCATATTAGGAATTCCAATTAATTTTTGAGGGACAGAGCAATGAATTTAGTGGCAAATGTACAAACTTCTGGAGAGACTTTTGGTCCAGCTCTGTCATGTCCTAGCTATTTAGTATGCCGTAAGTTTGGTATTTCACTGTCTTTCACTGCAAATAGATGGCACTTACTTTGGAGGGAGTTAATGCTTTGTAAATGAGATGACACTTGTCACCACAGAATCTCAGATAGCATTTGTTCACTTAGATCTGAGGCCTATTGTCAAGCACATATTAGGGTTCCTTTATTTAAACACCATACCAATAAAACCTGAGAGAAGTCCAGAAACAGGAGGGCATCTGGACTGAAATCAGCATCAGCACCCTAACCGTATATGAGAGCATGCTGTGCAAATGATGAACCTACTGGAGTTAGGGCTTTACTCACCAGCAAATTCATCCAATCCCCCTTAGGCTGCACAGACCTAGTTTTTTAAGCTTATTTTTAAATTTACTCTTCTATTCCTGAAATTTCATGAAATCACTTCAGGGCATAAATGCTAATTTAATCACATAGCATTTTTAACTAAAGTATATTTTTAAAGTCACAATATTTTCCAGCATAAATAAAACAATTACATCAAAATAAAATGCCCATTTGAAAAGTGCACAAACTCATGTAAACATGGAGGGAATAAGAAGAGGGTAGAAGTGGGCCTCCCCAGTGGCACAGTGGTTGAGCACTGGGTTGCGAAGCTTCCCACAGCCTCTCAGCGCCGGTTCGATTCCCAGCCACCGGGCAAGGGTCCCACATGGCGCACAGACCTTCCTGCCGCCCGCTGCTCCCCTCAGCAGTGTACTTGGGTCCTTCTGCCTGTTCTTCTCCCAGCTCTGCTCTGGTGAATTCTCTCACCCTCCCGCGCTTCTGACTGTACCCAGTGCTTGTATAAAAAATTAAATAAATCTAAAAAAAAAAAAAAGAAGAAGAGGGTAGAAGAGAACATAAATCACCATTTTGAATTACTCATGGATATTTGGCCAATTACATTTGAAAAGGTCAAGAATTCTAGACCAAACTTTTCACTCTTTAGGGGTAACACTCAGGTGCTGATTATCTTCTTATCTTCCAGTTGCAGACCAGCTCCTTGTCAAGGAAGAAGTAAAATTCGAACCATTTTATAAATGAAAAAGTTTTCCTCCCTTAGGGCATAGGGAAAAAACAATCTTCTTCCAACCTGTATGTATGTGCACCTGGTAAAACTTTCAAGGCAAACTCATAAGAATTTTGCAAAATATTTAGGAAGAAACTAACAGACTTGTCTCACCCTGGTGCAAAGATTTGACTTTGAAATATTTATCATTGTGGGACCCACAGTGCTTCCACCTTTCATTTTGCTGAAGTCATATTCAAAGGAAGCCTCCAGGAGGCCTAACCAGTGAGAAAGGTGGAAGTGTGCATTTCCAGGAAGACCTGGGAGGCTAGAGACTGCTCACTCCAACCTATTTACTCTTCCTGCAGGAACCCCTCCCTAATCTCTTCTTCAGAAACATAGTTTAAAAGTAACTGAGATCAATAATGGCTCCTTAATTTTTTTAAATGGCCCAACCTAGTACAAGATGTTAGGGAAAATCATATGGAAAAGGGAATATACATTGGGACTCTGTACTAATCTGCACAATTTTCCTGTAAACTTAAAACCGTTCTAAAAATAAAGCCTGTTAATAAAAAAAAAAAGAAAAAAAGAAAGAGAGGATGGGAGACAAGAATCTTTATAACAGTTTTCTTGTCAAATTAGCCAGATACGAACCCAATTTAAGGTGCTGGAACTAGCACTTTCCACAAACCACCTATCCCAGTCCCACCAAGACCTCTCTCTGAACTTGACCTCAGGCAGCTCCTGCTATTCCTGGTCCTTTCACTGAGGTGTTACAGCACTCTCCTATGCATTGCCAGTGCTCTCCAACAAGATGTATCATTATTTTCATGCTCTTAACTTGGTGTTCCAAGTTCTTAGCTCATCCTTGTCCTCACCCTACTGCTCCCTCAGATTTCTAGTGCATCTCTCGGGCTCCCATGTTATTTTTAACTCCGATAATGACATCTCTGGAAAACTATCCTTCATATCCTTCAGACACTTCTCTGCATTAATGGAAGCAACCTAATAAATAATTAATTACCCAGGTTCTTCAAGTTCTTTTATGGTGTTCTTTCAAAACTAAGATATTGTTCAATCACTCCCCATCTGCAAGGACAAGAATATGAACTAGGATTGAAATCAAGCTTCTCTGTGGAAATTTAGCAAATTTTTTGAATTCATATATGTAGGTCTCCTCGTCTTTGGAAGTTCAAATTACATTACTTTGCTTTTACCATGGTAAGTCCTCATTTTACTTCATAGACAGGTTCTTGGAAATGACAACTTTAAGCAAAAGGAAGGATGACAAAAGCAGTTCCTCAAGTAACGTCCTTTTCTTCAATGTCAGCCAGAATTGTCTTTTTTCTCATCAATGTTATAATGAAGTGATGCTAGCGGAGGGCCTGCTCTACCTGACTTGGCTTACCAAAAGAAATTTGAAGAGGATTTTCACTTTTATGACAAAAAACAAAAAGCAAAATTAGCATTCAGCATCTGTTTTGCAGCAGCCATTCTAGAGGCAGCATGACCCAGCAGGGAGCACCACCACCAGCATCCTCTGGGAACTACTTTATACAGGCTGTGTACATATCATCATTCCGGCCTTTACTACGTTAGTGATGTTTGTTTTTTTTTTTTTATAGAGGCATTTTTTTTTATTTATTTATTTATTTCTTTATTTGTTTGTTTTGTTTATACATGCACTGGGTACAGTCAGAAGCATGGGAGGGTGAGAGAATTCACCAGAGCCAGAGCAGGGAGCAGAGCAGGCAGAAGGACCGAAGTACACTGCTGAGGGGAGCAGCGGGCGGCAGGAGAGGTCTGCGCACCATGTGGGACCCTCCTCCGGTGGCCGGGGAGCAGCCGGGGATCGAACCAGCACTGCAGAGGCTGCGGGCAGCTTCGCAACCCAGCGCTCAACCGGTGCGCCACCAGGGAGGCCCCGTTAGTGATGTTTTAAGTTTACATGTAACTTGGTATGATTTTTTAAGTTACATTTTGGGTCTGGGAACATGCAACAAATTTTTCATATAGATTAATGGTAAAAATACTTTTTTGCTTGAAACATTTGGGCTTGCAAAATCTTTAAAAAAATGCATATTCCTTTTTCAGGTGGAGGGAAAACCCATACCAAGTTCCAGTCCCAAAACTTTCCTGGCTTCTTTTCCAGTTTTCTTTGATGCTTGGAAGGCTGATTTAAATTTTTAGTTCTAACTAGACTGAGGTTGTAGCTAGATAATTGTTACCTGATGAGGAAAACTAAACAGTTTAAAAAAAAAATTAGCTATTGCTTGGCTCAAATCTCTTCCCCTCTTTTTTCCCTTTTTAAAATCTTTTCTGACTAACATGCAAATGGGCACATGATTGGGAGTCCTCACTAAAAGTGCAGACTCTGAAATTGTCTGGAAGAAGGCATTTGCTGAGCAAACATTCCCTGGAGAGCAGGCACTATGGGCAGATCAATGAAGCATTGGTAATGGGGACCACCAGCTGGGGACTGAAATGCTTGTGTTAGACAGCATAATTTTAGGTGATAATGGGATTTTATCTGAATGAATCATTCCCAAGAGTATGACCTGGGTGTTTTTTAGTACATCCAGCTCAAACACCAAGAATGAATCATAAATAACAATTTCTCAAAAAAAGTCAGGCTTTCTCACAACTCTCAGCCTTTGCACATACCATTCATTCTGCCTGGAATACCCTCCCCTCCCAACATACCCCCAGCCTCAGATCCAGCCCACCCAAACTCTGTCTGCTATGCATTATTCAAGTGGTTACTCAGTTCTCCCTTTCTGACACAGATCACTTGGTACTGTTACAGGGCAGGGAGAGGGCAGCCCAAACCCTGCAAACCTGACTATTTTAAATGGGTTTTGCCATCCACCACATCAACACAACATATGAGACTTTAATGGTAAGGAACTTTAATACAACTTTAATACAACTTTAATACAACAAACAATACAGGAAAGGCAAAGAATCTAGTTTCTAAATCAAGCACCCAAAGTTAACTGTCTCCTCGTGGGTAAAACTCCATCCAAATGGGATTGGCCCAGAGCAAGGCCCCAAAGCCTGCCACTAGTCTAAAGCATCTTCCAGTGGGGAACCACAGAAAAGGGTCAGAAACACCAGACAAGTCTGGAGGAAAAAGAGCAAAATCAAAATCAAAACAAAAACCACCATTGTCACCTCCCCACGGGTCTCTCACCCACATCTGTGTCACCCAGTCTACAACAAAAAGGCAAGCACAGTTTCTTCACATGTCTCTCCATTCCATGTGCCTCATCCAGGTCTCTCCATCCGGCTTCCTTCTTCAGTCTCCTCTGCAGCTCCTTCTCTCTCTGCTCAGTTCCACCTCCTTTTGGGTGGGCAGGAAACCTGGAACCTCCCCCTTTCCTGGGGACCACCCTGTTACAGTACCAATCTTACTTCATAGTGACTATTAGCAAATCTTTTGTCTTCAGTTGACAGAGAGCTCTAAAATACAGGATCTTCCTCTATTTGTCTTTCTAGCTCGTCATTTGTGAAAATTAACTGTCCAAAGTAGGTCATCAACAGATAATAGCTCAAAACATGAATACAGAAGAAATGAACACCAAATGGAGTTCAAGCTTCCTGCATGGTAGCTTTAAAAAAAATTATAAACAGAGTCGCTTTCAGCAGAAAATATTTTTCAGCTTGACAAATATTAGCATGCATTATGTGCATCATTTAGCATAAAAATAAGCTCACAAGTTTAATTCTGAGAAAGCTTGCTGATCTGCAGTTATTCTTCCAAATCACAAAGTAAAAACAAATACATTTCCACATTGCTTTGAGTGACACAAGTATCTGTGATGAAAGGAACAGCACAGATTTGAAAACGCAATCCCCGTAGGCAATGTGCTCCTACATTTCATATCTTAGGAATCTCATAGTGTTTTAACTTGCACGTGTGGAGGGCACTGAAATCATGTTTGGCAGGCTTTCTGAACTCAGAGTGCCAGGCTCATTAATGGGAATGAGGTTATCAGAAAGATAGGCTACAATGCAACTGGACCCCACTAGTCTCCAGAGGCCTTCAGAGGAAACAACCCCATGTTCCCAGGAGACATGGCACAGGGTCAACTTTGCTGGCCTCTAGGAGATTGGCCCAAGAAGACTGACCTCAGGAGCATGGGTT
>NW_023604970.1:0-30006 GCF_014898055.3 Talpa occidentalis
ACACTCACATCTTTGTGGTTTTTACCTTTAGAAGTCTGACCAGGTTCCGCAGTAAATATTGAAGAAAAAGTCTTATGCTTCCATGGGAAGAGGAAAAGAAACCATTTGAAAGAGCCAGAGAACTCTTCCCTTTGAAGGCCTGCCCACAAGAGTAAACTAGTTAACCAGGATTATAGCTGGGGTATTGTAACAGGCCAACTGATCTGGGCAGTGCAGGCAGCAGCTGTTAGCATTTTACCAGCCCCCCTCCAGGGATCCCACTGGGGTCAGGCAGCAGGCAGAGGCCAGCGGTGAGGCAGACAGTAGGTGGTTCCCCCTCCCAGCTGCCCTAGGGGATAGCAGCCCCTGGTTCAGGCTGCAAGGAGGATTACTGGGACCTCAGCCAGCTCCAGCTCCTTGGCTCCCTCCAACTGCAGGCAGTAGAGAGGCCCCAAATTGTGGCCGCCTGATCCTAGAATGGCCGTAGAAGCTGTGTGAGCTGTGAGCCCATTGGAAAACGGTTTCCTGATTTCCCGTTTTGAGCTGCATATGTGTAGGGTAAGTGAAAATGTATCCGCTTTTTCTGCCCTCCTGCCATTAGGATTGATGATGGATCTGTGGTCCTGAATGCATGCCTGATGGCGGGCACCTGGAGTGGGGTGTGGGCATGCGTAAGAGGGTACACCGGGGCTGAGAGACTGAGCTTATAAGGGCGGCGTCACGGGGACACCAGCAGAATGGTGAGAGCAGCGGAGAACAAGGCCACCAGAGAACACTGGCGAGCCAAGATAGAGTGAAGACTTGCTGCGGGGCTGGGAGGGCTAGCAACCCCCCAGGACCCTGCCTGCTCTGTACCTGGTAAATCCCAATAAAAGCCTGAAAAGCCACTGAGGGCTCCAGGACTCTCTCCTCCTTCACGCGTGTCAGGGCCCAGACCTGAACATCCGGGTTCTTGCCTGAAGCAGGTACTGAATGTTAGCTCAAGTGAAGGTTTCAAGTTTCCTATTGTGACGACTGAACCCTTCCCCCTGCTTTCTCCTTGTGGCTTGTTTGCATTGGTGGTCTCTCCTTGTTCGAGATAATGAGAGACCTCCCCCCTCTCAACCCTATATAACATTGTGCACATTCCTGAATAAATGAGACTGGCGATGATCCTGGCTTTGTCTCCACTCCTTGCGTACCCCTGTCTGAAAGGTCCATGCAGCAGGCCGAATGCAAAAGCCTACCCGGAAGCCCACCTGGGGGGCAGGAATGGGATACCTGCCTGGAGGATTCAGGCAGTGAGCCTCCCCCTCCCCTACGAGTCTCTTCTCAGACAAAAAACCTCTACCTGCCCTACAAACTTTTCCCGCCGTACGAGCCCAACTACCCACCTGACCTCTCCTCACCCTATAAAACCCTGCTTCCCCCCAACAACGTGCGCGACTCCACTGACCCCCGCCTTGGGTCTGTGAGGTCCGCAATAAACTTTTCCTCCCTTTGAGAAATTTAGTCTGGCTCTCCTTTTCTTTACCGCGCCGAACCTTTCACTGTCCTATACCTAGCCCTGCTTCCTCCCCCGGGTACCACGTTGATCTGCCCGCTGGTCCGGACACACACGTCTGCTGGTACCACAGAGATGCTGCTCTGTGTCTTCCTGCCCCTTACAATATGTTAATCTCTAGCATGCTTTTCTCCCTGAGTGTGTGCCAATCTTTATTAAGCTACCTCCTCGCATGTGTATCCAACAGAGAGGCCCCTTAGCAAGCTATATTTGGTATAAAAGACCCTAGACATAGCATCTGGGGGAAATCTTCGGGCTCCTCCTCCCTGTCATCACAGGGAGCTTTCATGCTTTCTTATCACCTGAATAAATTTTCTAAAACTCTTCGCAGTCCATGTTCTCAGTCTCTGTGACACAAGACAAGATCTCAGCCAACGTCACGCAACAGTCCTATTAGTCAAAATTTAGAGTTCAAAATGGGAGAGTTTTTGAACACTATAATTAATTTTGAATTCCTTATAACAACTAAAGCCTACCCCTTTTATTACTGTATTAAAATATTTTAGTGCATAAAAACATTTTAATATCTAGTTCCAAAAGGAGGTTTAATTGCTCAGTCAACCTTTTGAGATTAATTATAAGTCCAGAGCTATCATTATACCCTGACTGGTTTCTCTGGTTGAGAGCAGTCGGCTTTCTTGTGCTCTTGACTATCAGGTTGAAAGGTTTTGAAGTTCTGTGGGAAATCTGTGCTGCTAGTGAGCTCATCTCCTTCAGTTTATTTTGATGAAGGTCACATGGGGCGAGCATACTGGATTTATGACTCTAGAATCTGTTAGTGTCATTGCTTAAATGCTCAAAAACAGATAACGAAAACAGTTTAGGTGTAAAGAACTTTAGATAGAGACTATAAGAGGAATTCTGAATTTGTTTGATCAACAAAGATGTACTGGTCAAAGACCATAGTGATCAGATTACTGAGAGCTTTTCATGTGCCTTGCACTGTTATAAGACCAGGAACAGGGCCTCCCTGGTGGTGCAAGGGGTTAAGACACAGCACTATGGGGCTTCCCCTGGTGGCGCAGTGGCTTTGCGCTGGGCTGCAGGCAGCCTCTGCAGCACCGGTTCATTCCCTGGCTGCCGGCGAGGGTCCCACAAAAAAAAAAAAAAAAAAAAAAAAAGACACAGCACTATGAAGCTATCCACAGCCACTGCAGCACCAGTTCTATCCCCAGCCAGGGAGCTGACCCACATGACGCAGCAGACCTCTCTTGTCTCACCTGCCTCTCCCCTCAGCAGTGTATTACAGTCAATCTGCCTGTTCTGCTCCCCACTCTGTCTCTGGGAATCCTCTCACCCCCCCCCACACCTCTGGCCTATAACCCAGTTCTTGTATGCATAAATAAATAAATCTTTAAAAAAAAAAAGATACAGGAACGATCCAAACACTCCCTGTTCTCAAAATGCTTATGTTCTCAATGGGGGCAAGTGGAGCTGGTGATCCCAAGTTAACACGTGTATAACATGTCAAGTGTGATAAGTACCAAGAAAAATAAAGCAGAGAAAAGAGACAGTGCTACTGTATATAGAGATTGGGAGTCGGCCCCTTGATAAGAGAACATCTAGTCAGGAACCTGAAGGAAGTAAGGGCACAGTGAGGAGGGAAATTTTAGTTAGAAGGAGAAAATCCAAGGATTCAGGAGTGACCGAACATAGGTGTTCAAAGAACGACGAGGAGACAAATGGGATTGGGACAGAGGTAATAAGGGGAAGAGTTATGGGAGATTAGTCAGAGAGGAAGTGTCAGTGGAAGATACTAAACCATGATGAGACCTTTCGTTGTAGGACATCTGATGGGAAACCTTGGAAAATAACTTTCTTATTGCTGTGGTAATAGATTACTACAAACTTAGTAGCTTAGAGAAATGCAAGCTAATTATCTTAAACTTCTTCAGGTCAGACACCCTAAACAGGCTTTATGGGGTATACTGGTTTGCAATAGCTACTATAAGAATGTACCACAATTGGGTGGTTTATTTAGTTATTTATTTTTAAAGATTTATTTATTTATTCATACAAGCACTGGGTACAGTCAGAAGTGCGGGAGGGTGAGAATTCACCAGAGCCAGAGTGGAAAGCAAAACAGGCAGATTGATGAAGTACATTGCTGAGGGGAGCAGCAGGCATGGCAGGAGAGGTCTGTGCGCCATGTGGGACTCTTGCTAGTGGCTGGGGATCGAACCGGTGCTGCAGAGGCTGCGGGCAGCTTCATAGCCCAGCGCTCAACCGCTGTGCCACGGGTGAGGCCCACAATTGGGTGGTTTAAACAATAGAAATATATTGTCTTACACTATGGAGGTCTAAGACCAAGAGATCTATCAGCAGGGTTGATTCCTTCTGAGAACTGTGGGGAAGAATCTGTCCCATGCTTCTCTAGCTTCTGATGATTCACTGCCATCTTTGCTGTTCCTTGGATTGTAGAAGTATCACCCTGATCTCTGCTTCATGGTCACCAGGGTGTTCGTTTTGTGTTTTTTTTTTTTTTTAAGATTTATTTATTTATGCATACAAGAGGTGGGGCACAGGCCAGAGATGCAGGGGGTGAGGGATGAGAGGATCCACCAGAGACAGAGTGGGGAACAGAACAGGCAGATTGACTGAAAAACACTGCTGAGGGGAGCAGCGGGCGAGACAGGAGAGGTCTGCCTCTCCATGTGGGTTTCTCCCTGGCTGGCTGGGGAATCAAACTCATGCAGCAGAGCCTGAGATTGCTTCATAGTGTGGTGCTTAATCCCTTGCGCCACCAGGGAGGCCCGTTCATCTTGCGTTTTTCAATAAACATGGCAGTCATATTGGAATAGGCACCATGATAATGACCTTATTTTAACTTGATTACCTCTGTAAAGATCTTATCTCCAAACAAAGCCTCATTCTGAAGTACTGGGGTTAGGACTCCCACATATTTCTGGGGGTTGAGGGAGTCACTTCAATCTGTAACATGGGATTAAAATCAAAGCAATGGTGGGGTGCATTCCTTCTGGGACTTCTTTGCCTTATTCCTGGGTTCAACACCCCTTCCAGCAATGGCACCACCACTTCAATCTCTCCTCCTTAGTCAAGTGTCTTTCTCTTCTTATGGGATTCTTGTGATTGCATCTGGAAAATAAAGCAGAATCTCCCCACCTCAAGATTCATAATGTAATCATATCTTCAAAGACCCTTTGCCATGTAAGGAGACATACAGGTGCAGGGGACCTAGAATTTGGGCATCTTTGAGGGGTCAATATGCTGTCTACCTCATAGGATCTGAGCAGAGAAGTGATAAGATCTGCACAATATATATTTTAAAATATTTTTACATCACTGTTCATTTTTAAACAATGTTCACTTTTTCCTCTCCTCCCCCCTCAGGTGTAGTCCCCATAGAGTTTCCGTCACCAATGCCCCCGTGCACCATCACCACAGTCCCCTGTGCTCCTCCCTCCCTCCCTCTGATCCCTCTCCCGCTTCCTCCCCTGCAGGGTGTCTCTGGTTTATAATTGTCTGTTAGTTTTTGTTTTGTTATTATTTTTTTCTCCTGCTGTCTTTTTTAGTTCCCCTATATTCCTGCTATAAGTGAAATCATCTGATATTTTTCTTTTTTCCCTTCTGGCTTATTTCACTGGGCATAATTCCTTCTAGCTCCATCCTCCTTGCTGTGAATGGCATGAGTTTATCTTTTTTGATTGCTGAATAGTATTCCATTATGTATATATACCACATCTTCTTGATCCAGTCATTTATCCAGTCTTGATCAAGTCATTTGACTTGATCCAGCCAAATATAGTGTCCCAGTCATTTTGGGACACAATATTTTAAAAGAATCACTGTCTACTGTTGGAGTAAAAAAAGAGTAGCAGGAGACCCGTTACAAGGCTTTGACCATGGTCCGGGTGAGAGATGATGGTGTCCTGGACCAGGGTGGAGGTGATGGGAAGTGACCAAATTCTAGATTATTGTGAAGAGTGACTTGCCACTGACATGCATGAGTGTTGTGAGATAATAACAAAGAACTCACTGTCTCATTTCAAGAATAATAATAACATTTTCCACATTGAAAATTTCAGCATGGTTTTACATTAATTTTCATATTAGGACTCCCTACAAATTTGTTATGTCTCATTATTTTTATATTTAGTTTATATAAGAAGGAACTGAAGATTCGAGAGATGACTTCTAATGGTTTGATTTTCAGTTGATGAGAGATATTTTTTGAAATTGGCTATTTCAATGCATTGGTGAGTTTTAAACCCAGAAATGATTAGTTATGCTTATACTGGGAATAAATGGAAACGGCTGTCATTTGATGTCAACAATCTTTTATAACCAAGTCACTAATCCCAAAGCCAGAGAGTTCCATATTTAGTTTCAGTGAGTATTAATTGAGCATATTAGATATTATATTAAATATCTTATATATACATGTTAAACACATGTGAGCTCTATGTAATATCAATAATCATTGCAGTTATTATTTATGATTTAGATTTAACACTTCCAAAACATATTCAAAATGGCAACTTAGAGAAAAAGGCAAAATAAAACAAAGAAAGTAGAAGAAAAATTTGTATTAAAAGTAGCTAGAATAAATTAGTTGATATAGTGAAACATATAGTTTATTTCTGCATATCCAGGCAGCTAGGTCAAAAAAAAAAAAAAAAGAAAGAAAAAATAAACAATATAAATAGAGTTCTTGTTGATTTATAATTGAAATCAAATTAAGTCATCTAAAGAAACAAATTTTCGGGTCTCCCCGGTGGTGCAGCGGTTGAGCGCTGGGCTGCGAAGCTGCTCGCAGCCTCTGCAGCGCTGGTTCCATCCCCGGCCGCCTGCAAGGGCCCCACATGGCACACAGACCTCTCCTGCTGCCTGCTGCTCCCCTCAGCAGTGTACTTCGTCTATATGCCTGTTCTACTCCCAGATTCTGGCTCTGGTGAATTCTCTCACCCTCCCGCACTTCTGACTGTACCCAGTGCTTGCATAAACAAACAAACAAACAAATAAATCTTAAAAATAAATAAATAAATAAAATAAAAAAATTAAAGAAACAAATTTTCTTTTCATGAAATTCCAATTATAATTCAATGTGCAGATTCTCACATAAGGAGACTTGGAAACATTTTTTTCTCTATCATCAAAGCCAAGGTCATGACATTAAACCATACTGCATTAAGTCCCCTATGTATGGGATAAACCCTCACATCCCAGGGTTTACTCTTCATAAATGTCTGTCCTACCTTCCTTTGCCAGAGTGAATTTTAAAAATGCAAACCTGATTGTGTTACTCCCCTGCTTAAAATTCTTCCCTGGTTCTCTATTGCCCACAGCAATGTTTTCAAGCTTATTTTTAGCCAGAGAACCATTTCTTCAAATTAGAACTCACCTGAAAATCCAAGACTGATACAACTGATAGAAGCCGAGCTCCGGATGAAGTGGGGTTGGGGGCTTGACGTCTGCCTGTCCATTCACCTGGCCCCTCTTGCCTCCTGTCTTGACTTCTGACACTTTAGCATGCAATCCAAACCCAGCAGCATGCCCAAAAGACATCCTTTCACACTTAACAATTGACACAAACTCTGCACTTCAACTGAGCTTTGATGAAAATCTAACTCACTAGTGATATTTTTGAGAATAAGAGGAGTTGTTGAAAAGAAGTATCATGAGTTTATTTATTTTTTTTCTTTTCCGGGCGACAAAATCAGCGGGGCTTTATTGCATGGTCGCTAGGAAGGTGCAGGGTTCGGGGCTCGGCAGGACCTCCCACCGCCTGGCACAAAGGGCAGGGAAGGCGCCCACTTTGTTCCCTCCTGCCCAGGCCTGCTTGCTACCTGGGGTCTCCAGCTGTGTGGACCCTGTGCTAGGAGTAGCTGCTCACCCTCCTGTTGGGCAGGTCGCTGTCAAACGGCCCAGCTCCCACGTTCCAGCAGAACCGGTGCTACGGCGTGACAGCCAAGGCAGCTCTGAGTGGGCGCCAAAATCATATGATTTTCGAAATCTAAACTAATTAACAAACCGATTTTATGCTCTTGTTGGACACATTAAAAAACAGAATTTTAAAATTCTTTTAAAATTGTGCTTTTAAATATCTTTCTAAAAATACCAAGAGGTATATGATTATCCGAAAACTTAAAAAAAAACACAGAAAATAAATAATAGTCCTGAAACATATTGCTGTATTTTATTTATTTTTATTTTTATTTTATACACTTTTACATCATTTTTCATTTTTGCACAATGTCTGCATTTCCCTCTTGGTTATGGTCCTCATACAATTCCCACCCCTCTTGTTTTGATCCTACTCCTCCCCCCCCCCCTTGTGTCTCTGGTTTATAGTTGTTTGTCGATTTTGATTTTTACTTTATTAGAATTAGGTTTTTTCCTGGTCCCCATCAACCTCCCAACATCCATTGCTATATTTTAATAAATTTCTTAGTTGCAGTTATCGCTAAGATTATGATACTGGGTCTCTCCTTTTTTTTTGAGTAAATACTGCATTTTTTTCAAGGTGGGTCTAAAATTTATATAAAATTGCCTATAATATTAAAAATTGGATCTTATGGCATAGTATAGATTGAAAATTTTTGACTCCTTTAATTGATTTTTCCTTTGAAGACCCTTTTTTATGAGAATATGTTTTCTTCTGGGACACTAAGATAAGCTCAGAGCTCAGAACAAATTCTGCTGAGTGGAGGGTAGTCAGTTTTATCTTTTGATTTATTAAAATAAGTAAAAATTTTAGCATGGATATTTTTTGTTTCACTCCAGAACTGACTTTTTATGATAAAACTCATCAAAAGTTTGCCTTTTTTTACTTGAAAATTTTCACTAAATTTAAATGTTGCAAAAGTGTGGGCTTCTCAACTCTGTTTCATTCTATTCTAGAACAAAAAGCCAATTTATCCAATCACAAATAGGAGTTCTATCAAAAGATTTCCCCCAAGTGAAGATAGTCCAAAACACAAACATAGAATTTGAAAATTAAGTCCTGAATACCTTTTCAACTTTTTTGTTACTTATATCCACTTTCTTGTTTTTGTAGGGACAAATTTTGTTGTTTCTAAGTTTTGTTTTTAATAATTCAAGTTTCTAAAACACAAGTTGGAATTTCATATATTAGGAACAGTGAGTCACTGGCATTAAGAATGTAACTATTCTTGACAGAAGATATCAAAATTCTAGAATAGTAAAGTAATTGATTTCTAGATTGAAGCTGTTCTGACCTAAAGATATGCCAGAGGAAAGCAATCAGGATTTAATCTCTTCCTCTCTAAAGAATGCACTCAGAGAAGCAAAGGGCAGGTACCCAATGTTATATTTTCTTTATCTGGCTCCTTGGTCATAATTGGATGTGAAAAAACTTGGCTTTATCTTTAGGCTACAGGAAGGAGCCTGTTGACACTTTAAGTCTACGAAGATGGCTTTGCTCTCTTGCCTGCCAGTCCTTATTTACCTTTATATCTCCAGCTTCCAGCTTAATATTTGGAATAGACATTCAGTTTTATTTCTTGAATGAATAAATGATGTTAATGCATTAGGTTTTATTTTTATATAGCAAGCCTTGGAAAGCATAAATGTAAATATTAACATATTTGAAAAATCATACATTTATTTCATTAAAATTAATGCAACTCACCAGTCTCCATTTTCAATGGTAATAGAAAACTCAATCTTTCTGAGCCTCCTCTGGTGGCTCAGGCAGTTGAGCACAGTGCTGTGAAGCTGTTCGCAGCCTCTGCAGCACTGGTTCGATCCTGGCCAGCCGGCGAGGGTCCCATGTGGCACGGCAGACCTCTCCTGTCTTGTCTGCTGCTCCCCTCACCAGTGTATTTTGTCAGTCTGCCTGTTCTGCTCCCCACTCTGTCTCTGGTGAATCCTCTCACCCTCCGGCGCATCTGGCCTGTACCTGGTTCTTGTATAAATAAACAAATAAATCTTTAAAAAAATAAAAAGGAAAAAGAAAACTCAATCTTCCCAACTCAAGGCAACTTAATCTGTTCTTTTTTTTTTTTTTTTAAAGATTTATTTTATTTATTTATGCATACCCTCTGGGGTGTAGGCCGGAGGAAGAGGTTGGGGGTAAGAGGATTAACCAGAGACAGAGTGGGGAGCAGAACAGGGGAATCTACTGAAGTCCACTGCTAAGGGGAGCAGCAGGTGAGACAGGAGAGGTCTGCTGTGCTGTGTGGATCATTTCCCTGGCAATTGAACTCAGGTTGCAGTGGCTTCCCATAGCTTCAAAGTGCTAAACCAATGTGCCACCAGGGAGGCCCAACTTAGTCTGTTCTTGTTTAAGTGTTTGTCTCTTTCAAAATTCTCTACCCTTCTCCTCAAAGGTAAATCAGTTGGCTTAAGTTCTTTGAGGCTTTCTATAGACTGAATGTATTTATCTTCCACCAAAATCACAACCTGAAATCCTAACGATACTGATGGTTTTGGAGGTGGGGTCGGTGGAAGGTGAGCAGGTCATGAGGATGGAAGACCTGGAGTTTATTGCAAAGACCATAGATCTACCAGAAAGTGGGCTCTCACCAGACACAAAATCTGCCTGTATTTCTTTTTTTTTTAAATTACTATTAGTGTTTTTGTTGCATAACTTTTTTTTTTTTTTTAAGATTTATTTATTTACTTATACAAGCACTGGGTACAGTCAGAAGCACAGGAGGGTGAGAGAATTCACCAGAGCCAGAGCGGGAACAGAACAGAACAGGCAGATTGACGAAATACACTGCTGAGGGGAGCAGTGGGTGTGGCAGGAGAGGTCTGCATGCCATGTGGGATCCTCGCTGGCGGCCGGGGATCGAACTGGTGCTGCAGAGGCTGCGGGCAGCTTCGCAGCCCAGCGCTCAACAACTGCGCCACCAGGGGAGGCCCAAAATCTGCCTGTATTTTGATCTTGGACTTCTGGCCTACAGAACTGTGAGAAATAAGTTTTTATGTGTCATAAGCCACCCATCTATGGAATTTTGCTTTGGCAGCTTGAACAGGCTACCTCAGGGCACATCCATTCTTCCAGCCTGGACACAGACCAGACTGTGACCTGGCCAGTCTCTGCAATGGTGTGGCTGCCTCTGCCTGACCCTAGACCTCAGCCCAGAGAACATGCAGCTATGAGTTACCTTGCATGGACTGTGATCTTCATGAGTCATCGGACTGTTACAACCATGTTTTTGCTACGCATCCTCTGGAGCTGCTGGTTGCTTCTCAACCACTTCTGTACACTTGGGAATGTGGGGAGTGGGCTTTGGTGGAATTCGCCCCAGGCCCAGCAGCCTACACATCTTCCCTGTCTATCATTCTCTTGTGCTCTCTGGACAGTGCTCTCTGCCCCATCTGCTCTGGATCCCCTCCAGCTTTCCTCGGGTTTCTGCTCTTCTGTAACCCACTGCTGTCCAGTCTGTGGCTGAGGCCTGCGCCCTTTTTCAGGGATGCTCCAGCTTGCTCATGTTCGTCACAGCCCTTCTCACGCTCCTCTTCCTACATTTTAGTCACGCTCTTATTTCATTTGGTCAGTAATGTGCATCTCACAGCACCAAATTTTAGTGTTGATGGCATAAAGACCATGCTCTAAGGTCCGCAAGGATTTGGCTTATGATATTTAAAGCCTGGTTTTCTAAAATGCAAAAACAAAATCAGAGCAACATCAACTCCCCTCTTTCCAAAAATGAAAGCAAAACACCATTCTTTCTCAATTTTCTAGATTTTATGGTTGAGAACCATGACTTTTGTGACTGAGACCAGTGCATTAAGAAAAGTACAACTGGGACTCCCTGGTGTGCAGGCGGTTGAGCGCAGCACTCTGAAGCTCTCTGCAGCCTCTGCAGTGTATGTTCAATCCTGGCTGCCCAGGGAGATGCCCACATGGCGCAGCAGACCTCTCCTGTCTCTCCCACTGCTCCCCTCAGCAGTGTATTTCATCAGTCTGCCTGTTCTGGTCCCCACTCTGTCTCTGGTGAGTTCTCTCACCCTCCTGTGCCTCTGGCCTATACCCTGGTTCTTGTATGCATAAATAAATCTTTAAATAAAATAAAAAAAAGTACAACCTCTACTTAGATGGTGCTGGTGGAGCGGGGAGTGGCGGTGGGGACGAGGAGAAATGGAAAAGCACGTCGTTCAACACTGGAGCATTGCTCTACTGTTGTGATATGGCACAAGTGCACACCGAGAGCAGAGAAAGCAAAATTAATTACTTGGAGACTTAAAAAAGGAGACTTTCCTGAAAGAGGGGCTATTGGAACAAAATGTTAGTGATGAATACAGAGAAACTGACATTTAAAAATGTAAGTAAACACATTCTGACCTTTAGATATCACAAAGCTCTGTAGAACATCAAATGTGGTAAAAGGAGTAAAGTGATCTTTCATAATCTAGAATTTTGAGATCATCAGTGATAGTGGAAATTATATAGCAAACCCTTTTACTAACCAGCATAGTATTCTTTCTGACACTGACACTAAATGTCCACTTGGGAATACAGTTCTGCCTGATACACGGTCTTTAGAATTAAAGAATGTGCCCAAATATCTTTTGTCTCTGGAAATAATAGTGCTTTGTTAGAATCAGTGAGAAATTAAAAAATAATAGTAATTTCTACCCTGGAAGCAGAACTCCCTTTATAACAAAGTTGATCACAGGAGATAAAATATAATGAAACTTAGGTCTTTAGTTTCAATTGGGGTTAGAGGGCAAGTTTTTATGTCTGTGGTGAGTCCACGAGTAAAAAGTCCAGATTCATACAATCCTGGAGTTTCAGTGTTATGCCTGGCCTGGTGCTAGTCTCCTGCTGATTGGAGGAACTGGTCACATGGGCACATGGGCACACATGGGCACGGTGGCTCATTCCCTGCTGGACTTCACAGAGTCAGCAAGTCTCAAGGGAGTGCTGGAAAGGCTGAGGGGTTCAACCTGTTTCAATGGAAGGTTTATTCCTGATGGGTCCAGATTTTTGGCTGATGGGGAGATAGAGTTCTGAACATCGGGTGGATGATATGAGTAGAAAGGGGAAACTAGTAGTATCTTTCTGCCTCTCTGAACTGGGCAGGAAGTCATTGCCCTGCTAGCCCTAGTGCTCTGTGCCCCTGGAAAGCAGTCTTCTCTTTGTGTCTCAAGCATCAGGAATGGTCACCTAACCACCAGGACACTCGCTATGGTTAGGACAGAGCAATGAGTAGTAGGACACAGAGTCAAATTATTAATCACAAAATGAAACTCTAGTTGGTGGGAGGAGAAGCAATGCAATAGCATGTGATGGTGCCATGATAGAGGTATAAACAGGGTCTAGTGGGGGCACAGAAGTGAAGGATGCCAGACTGTCTGGAG
The DNA here is from genome assembly GCF_014898055.3 of Talpa occidentalis. NCBI lineage: Eukaryota > Metazoa > Chordata > Mammalia > Eulipotyphla > Talpidae > Talpa > Talpa occidentalis. Next base: position 12,818 of record NW_023604970.1, read on the forward strand.
GAAACAAAAGGAAGAAAATCCTGGGCTGAAGTTTATTTATTTATTTGTAAAGATTTATTTATTTATGCGTACAAGAACTCGGGTATAGGCCAGAGCTGTGGGGGGTGAGAGGATTCACCAGAGACAGAATGGGTAACAGAAAAAGCAGACTGACTGAAATATACTGCTGAGGGGAGCAGTGGGTGAGACGGGAGAGGTCTGGTGCGCCATGTGGGTAGCTCCCTAGCCAGCTAGGGATAGCTTCACAGTGCTGTGTTTAACCCCTTGTGCCATACAGGGAGGCCCTGGGCTGAAGTTTAAAGGGCAAAGTAGGTGTTATCTGGATAATCTAAGGGGAGGCAGTTAAAGTAGATACAAGAGCATATGTGAAGCATGAGATCTGGGGGAGCCTGGCACATTTGAGAAAAATTCCATGTCCGTTCTGTGGGCTGGAAGTTGACTTTGCCATAGGAGAATGAAATGAGAAATTGCACATCGACAACTTATTAGAAACTGGAAAATCTATAGGGAAAGGACAAGTGGTAATTTAAGTACATTTTTAAAACTTCTGAAGTGAATTTTACAAGGGTGCTACCAGATCAGTTTGCTTTACATAGTCTCAAAAAGAAGTCAAAGCACAACTATCTCCTTTTTATGAGAGATTTTTTTTTTTTTTTTTTTTTTTTATTTTTTTTTTTTTAATAATAAATTTTATTGTTGTATTCCCCATACAATTGCAGCCCCCCCATTCTGACCCCAATCCCTCCCCTCCCGCCCCCACCCCCCTAAAAGTGTCTCTGGTTCATAGTTTTTTGTTGATTTTGATTTTCACTTTCTTATAGTTATTCGTTTTCCTGGTCCCTTATTTAAGTTTTCTAGATTCCTGCTATGAGTGAGACCATCCGGTATTTTTCTTTTTCTTTTTGGCTTATTTCGCTGAGCATGATCCCTTCCAGCGCCATCCATGTTGCTGCAAATTGCATGTGTTTATCTTTTTTGAATGCTGAGTAATATTCCATGGTATATATGGACCACATCTTCTTGATCCAGTCATCTATTTTTGGGCATTTGGGTTGTTTCCAAAGCTTAGCTATTGTAAACAGTGCTGCTATAAACATAGGGGTGCAGGTGTTCTTTGGAATTGATGTTTCTGTGTCCTTTGGGTAAATACCTAGGAGTGGAATTGCTGGATCATATGGAAGCTCTATGTTTAGTAGGTCCAGAAATCTCCACACAGCTTTCCACAGTGGTTGGACCAGTTTGCACTCCCACCAACAGTGTAGAAGAGTTCCTTTTTCTCCACACCCTCGCCAGCATTTGTTGTTGCTAGTTTTTTTAATATGTGCCATTCTCACTGGTGTAAGATGGTATCTCATGGTAGTTTTGATTTGCATTTCCCTGATGGCAAGTGATGTTGAACATTTTTTCATATGCCTGTTGGCCATTTGCATTTCCTCTTCAGAGAAGTTTCTTTTTAGCTCTTCTGCCCATTTTTTGACTGGATTATTTTCTTTGTTGTTGTTGAGTCTCATCAGCTCTTTGCAGATTTTTGTGATCAGTCCTTTATCATTAGTGTTGGGTGCAAAAATGTTCTCCCAGTTGGTGGGGTTTCTCTTTGTTTTTGTTATTGTCTCTTTTGCTGTGCAGAAGCTCTTTAATTTGATGTAGTCCCAGCTGTTTATCTTTGCCTTCACTATCACTGCTTTGGGTGATGTGTTTGTAAAGATGTCTTTGATGTGCAAATCACGTAGTGTTTCGCCTATATTTCCTTCTATATATTTTATGGTTTCAGGTCTTATGTCTAGTTCTTTAATCCATTTTGAGTTGATTTTTGTGTATGGTGTGAGGTAGTGGTCAAGCTTCATTCTTTTGCATGTAGCGACCCAGTTTTCCCAGCACCATTTATTGAACAAACTTTCTTTGCTCCAATGCATAGTCTTTGCTCCTTTGTCAAAGATTAGTTGACCATAAATCTGTGGGTTTATTTCTGGATTTTCTATTCGATTCCATTGGTCTGTATGTCTGTTCTTGTTCCAATACCATGCAGTTTTGATGATTATGGCTTTGTAGTAGAGTTTGAAGTCTGGGAGTGTAATGCCTCCATTCCCTTCTTTTTTTTTCAGGAGAGCTTTGGCTATTCGGGGTTTTTTGTGATTCCATATGAATTTCATCAATAATTGTTCTATTTCTTTGAAGAATGACATTGAAATTTTGATTGGAATAGCGTTGAATCTGTATATTGCTTTTGGAAGGATGGCCATTTTAATAATGTTTATTCTTCCAATCCACGAGCAGGGGATGTCTCTCCATTTCTTTGTGTCTTCTTCTATTTCTTTTAACAGTGTTTTATAGTTTTCTTTGTATAGGTCCTTTACCTCTTTTGTTAGATTGATTCCCAAATATTTGATTTTTTTTGTTTCAATAACAAAAGGGATGGTTTTTTTGATTTCTTCTTCTTCAGATTTATTGTTTGTGTATAGGAAGGCTACTGACTTTTGCGTGTTGATTTTGTATCCTGCCACTTTACTGAATTGATTGATGAGTTGAATTAGCTTTTCTGTGGAGTTTTTGGGGTTCTCTATGTATAATATCATATCGTCTGCAAATAGTGATAGTTTGACTTCTTCTTTTCCTATTTGGATTCCTTGGATGTCTTTCTCTTGTCTTATTGCCCTGGCTAGGACTTCTAGTATTATATTGAAAAGCAGTGGTGAGAGTGGACATCCTTGTCTTGTTCCAGATCTTAATGGAATTGCTTTCAGCTTTTCACCATTGAGAATGATACTGGCTGTTGGCTTGTCATAGATGGCCTTTATGATGTTGAGGTATGTTCCTTGTATCCCAAGAATTTCAAGGGCTTTTATCATGAATGGGTGTTGCACTTTGTCGAAAGCTTTCTCAGCATCTATTGATATTATCATATGGTTTTTATATTTCTTTTTGTTGATGTGTTGGATAACGTTGATTGATTTTCGGATGTTAAACCATCCTTGTGCCCCTGGAATGAATCCAACTTGGTCGTGGTGAATTATCTTATGGATACATTGTTGGATTCTGATGGCTAAAATTTTATTGAGGATTTTTGCATCAGTGTTCATTAGGGAGATTGGCCTGTAGTTTTCCTTTTTTGTGTTGTCCTTGTTCGGTTTTGGTATTAGTGTAATGTTGGCTTCATAGAACGTGTTTGGTATTGTCCCTTCCTTCTCAATTTTTTGGAAGAGTTTGTGAAGGATAGGCACTAATTCATCTCTGAATGTTTGGTAGAATTCATTTGTAAATCCATCAGGTCCTGGGCTTTTGTTTTTGGGAAGGTTTTTAATTACCATTTCAATTTCGCTAATTGTAATTGGTCTGTTTAGGTGTTCTATTTCTTCTTTATCTAGCTTTGGGTGATTGTAGAGTTGTAGGAATTTGTCCATCTCCTCTAGATTGTTAAACTTGTTTCCATATAACTGTTCATAGTAGTTACTGATTATTCTTTTGATTTCTGCTGAGTCCGTTGTGATTTCTCCTCTTTCATTGATGATCCTGTTTATTTGTGCTTTCTCCCTTTTTTCCTTTGTGAGCCTGGCTAGGGGTTTGTCTATTTTATTGATTTTTTCAAAGAACCAGCTCTTGGTTTCATTGATCTTTTGGATTGTTTTTTTAGTTTCAATTTCATTTATTTCTGCTTTGGTTTTTATTATTTCTTTTCTTCTACTGGTTTTGGGGTTTTTTTGTTGTTCTTTTTCTAGATCTTTGAGCTTCGAGATTAGGTTGTTTCTTTGAGTTCTTTCTTGTTTCTTGATGTGAGCTTCTATTGCTATATATTTTCCTCTTATTACTGCTTTTGCTGCATCCCATACATTTAGGATATTGGTGTCCTCCTTGTCGTTCAATTCAAAAAATTTTTTAATTTCCTCTTTGATCTCCTCCTTAGTCCAGTGGTCTTCCAGTAGTGTGGTTTTTAATCTCCATGAGGTAGGAAAGTTCCTTGCCTTCTTTTTATGGTTTATTTCTAGTTTGATGCCTTCATGGTCAGAAAAGATGGTTGATATGATTTTAATCTTGGTGTATCTGTTGATGTTTGTCTTGTGCCCCAGTATGTGATCGATCCTGGAGAATGATCCGTGTGCGCTTGAGAAAAATGTGTACTCCGTTTTTCTGGGGTTTAGTGTTCTATAGATGTCTGTTAAGCCCAATTGCTCTAGGTCCTTATTTAGAGCTTTGGTTTCTTTACTTATTTTTTGTCTTGTTGATCTATCCATTGTTGATAGTGGTGTGTTGAAGTCTCCCACTACGTATGTGTTTTCTCTGATGTCTGTTTTCAGAGAGGACAACAGTTGTCTGATATATTTTGGTGCTCCTTCGTTTGGTGCATATATGTTAATGAGTGTTATTTCTTCTTGTAATATTGTCCCCTTGATCATAATGTAGTGACCATTGGGGTCTCTTTTTATCTTTTTGAGTTTGAAATCTGTTTTATCTGATATAAGTATAGCTGTTCCTGCTTTCTTTTTTGGCCCATTTGCTTGTAGGATTGTTTTCCATCCTTTAACTTTGAGCCTATTTTTATCTTTTGTAGCTAAATGTGTTTCCTGTAGACAGCAAAAGGTTGGGTTTTGTTTCTTAATCCAGGCTGCAACTCTGTGTCTTTTTATTGAAGAGTTTAGTCCATTTACATTTAGAGTTAATATTGATATGTTAACATCTGTATTTGCCATTGTGTTTGTCTTTCCTTTGATTTTATTTATTTATTCTTTTAATAACTTTTTTTTTTTTTGGCCTTCTTTCATTGTTATTCGTCCCTCTGAGGTTCTGGCTTTAGGACTCCTTGTAGTATTTTTTGGAGTGGGGTTTAGTTGCAATGAAATTCCGGAGTTTCTGTTTGTCTGGGAAGGTCCATATTCTTTCTTCAAAGAGGAAGGAGAGCTTTGCGGGATAGAGTATTCTTGGTTGGCATCTGTTTTCTTGGAGTCTGTTGACTATGTCCCTCCACTCTCTCCTTGCCCGTAGTGTTTCTTCGGAGAAGTCTGATGTCAGCCTGATTGGCTTTCCTTTGAATGTTATCTGTTTCTTCCCTCTTGCCAGCTTCATTATTTTTTCCTTGTCCTGGATTCTTGGGAGCTTTACTATTATGTGTCTTGCTGTATTTTTTCTTTCGTCGTGGAAGTTTGGTGTTCTTCTTGCTTCTTGTATATCAATTTTCAGCTCCTTCTTCACATTTGGGAAGTTCTCTTCAATTATCTCTTTGAATATTTTCTCTGTTCCTACTTCTCTCTCCTCTCCTTCTGGTATTCCTATAACTCTTATATTTCCTTTCCTCATGGAGTCAGATAGTTCCCGAAGTCTTTCTTCATTCTTTTTCCTTCGTACTTCTCTTTCCTTTTCTGTTTTGGTTCTTTTTATTTCTGTGTCTTCAAGAGCACTTATTCGTTCTTCCATTTCATCAATTCTGCTTTCATTGCTTTTCCCAGAATTCTTTAGTTCTTCCACTAATTCTTTGATCTCCTGTATTTCTTTTACTTCCCTCTTTAGGGACTCAATTTCATTCTTCTGATCGTTGATTATTTTTCCCTTATCATTGTTTTCCTTTATGACTTCTGTCAGTTTTTTAATCACGGCAATTTTAAATTCTCTTTCTGGAAGGCTCAGAAGTTCTTCCAAGTTACTGTCGTTGCAATCTGAGGGCTGGTTTTCTTTTTGTGGTGTGCTTTTTTTCTGGAGAGTTGCTAGGTTGCGTGTGGTTCTTCTCCTCCCTACTGTCTGTTTTCTAATTTGCCGTATGCGTTGGGACACTGTGTAGTTGGGACTGGCCGGCATCTTGGGTGAGCTTCTCTGCTCCCCTCTGGTTCCTCCAGGAGTCATCTGTCAGTTTCAAGCAGTCTTTATTGGAGAAAGGTCCCTGTCCTAAAATGTCGATGTGGGGACACACTCCCCTGTGCACCTGGTCTGCCCCGGCGGTGGGTTCCTGCTCCCCCACTGGGCTTGGACTGCAGGCCAGAGGGGGTCTGGCGTGGGAGAACTTCCCCCGCTCACCTCTGGCTCCTTAGGAAGCCTTCTGCAGGTAGTCTTTACTGAAGAAATGTCCCTGTTCTAAAATGGTGATGTGGGACACACTCCCTGCGCGTACGGTGTCAGGCACACTCTTCTGCGTGCCTGGTCTGCCCCGGCTGTGGGCGCTCGCTCCCCCTGTGGGCTCAGACTACTGGTCGGAAGGGGCCAGGCGTGGGCTAACTCCCCAGCTGGCCACTATCTCCTTCAGGAGCCTGTGCTGGCTACAAGTCGCTAGGTGGCGCCAGAGATCTCTCCTAGAGCCCTTGGGGAGCTGATTTTCCACCCCGTGGGGCAGGGAGCAGAGCGGGGATGGTAGGGTACACCTCAACGGCTTTGGGGTGCTGTGTCTGCCTTGTGCCCCACCGTCGTGCGGAACCCACGCCCCTAATTTCGTGCCCCGGGTCTCAGTTCCAAAGCCCTCAGTTCCAGGACGCGGGCTGTAGCCCAGATCAGTGGCGCGGGAATGGCGCCTTTTGAATCCCGCTCCCCTGCCTGGGCGCCTGGTTCCTGCTCACTCCGGGAGGGCCTCCGCGCGTCTCCCCGCAAGCCTAGGTCGTTTCCAGGCAAGCCTAGGTCGCAGGCGCGGGGACCTGGGCAGCTGCGATCCAATCCGCGCAATCCGCGCCGCTTTCCCCGCGCAATCCCGCTCCGCGTCTGTTTTTCCGGCGCGCCGCTTCCGCGCAGGCTTACCGGGCGGCCGGGGCTGTGTGCTGGTGCTGGTCTCCTCCTGGGCGGGGCTCTCTGCAATGGCGCCCGGAGCTCACCTCCGCGGCGGATCCTGCGGGGGTTCTCCCCAGCTCCCGTTCACAGGGTGTGGTGGCTGCAATAGTTCCTTTCCACTCACAGTCCCGCTTGCTGCGTCCTTTGTTCTTGTTGGCAGTTTTAGTTTGTCGTTTTCCTCCTCTCTGCGGGTCGGAGAGTGCCGCCTCTGTGGGCGGGGGAGGGGAGCAGGGTTCTGCGCTTCCCTGCCTTCTGGTCCTCTTTTATGGCAACTTTCTTCTTCGGGCAGTTTGCTGGTGTCGTCCGTTTATCTTCCGTGTCACAGTTCTCACTGGGACCTTCCGCTTTTCCTCCCTATTAACTTTTTTTTAATGGGAGATCTTACTCGCAGCGTCTCCTCGCCGCCATGTTGCTCCGCCCCTTATGAGAGATTTGTAGGGAGTTGAAAAATAATTGCTGAATCGATAGTATCAGAACATTGTATATCTTGGTCAAGTGGCTGAGCTATATGGATTTATCATCACACACAAACAACACAGTGTCCAGCTGGAAAACAGCTGAAAGATAAACAGGAAGATATGAGAACTGCTCAAGCATCAAAGCAGCCAGGCATGCACAGGAAGGGAGGGAGAGGAATAAAGAGGTCAGGATGGCCTCGAAAGGGTCTAAGAATTTGGTCATGGGCCAGGGAAGCATTTCAATTTTCTGGATATTTATGAACGTTTGATTCCAAATATGGTTTCAAAGAGAGGTTGGGATTATGACATTTGTTGTGTGGGCAGAATTCCTGCTTTAAGAAGAAGCTTGGCAGAAGTAAAGTTTACTTCTCCTGACCAACAACTTTAGAAGGAGTTCTCATGTGGTGGCTGACTCTGTCAAGTAACTACCTCATCATGTCTCATGAGCCACACTGTAAAACAGCAGAACTCAAGGGAAGATGAAGCTCCTTTATATCTACTTTCCATTGGACCTCCAAGCCTTTCCTCTGATTTTGTGAGGAGCTCGGGAAACCAAATTTAGACAAATTGATTGGCTTTTGGGGACTAAGAATTAGATTTTTAGATGTTCCTTACAATGCTTTTTATAGGGCAGATCCTCAAGAGAAGCTAAATAAATTGGGAGGTGGGGGGTGAGCGGGTGGGTTGGGTTGGGGGAGAGAAGCCCAAGGTATTGTGTTCAGACCTTCGATCTTCCCTAACAGGCCACCAAATGTCACCAACACTTCACTTTCATCAATTATAAAAGAAAGCTCCCTTCCAGCCCTAAAATCCTAAACCTGTTTCCTGTGTTCGTTTTATGAATAAACTTAATGAATATCCAGAAAGGAAATCGTCCTGGCTACTTTAGGACATTGATGAGCTGCATAAACTGTAAAACTCCCCAAAGGTCAGGATGGTGGGGTAGGATGTCAGAGAGAACACCTGGTTTCAACTCTCCCTCACAGTGATTAGCTATTAGCGGGGGATTTACTTAAAATGGCCCTTCCACCCTCTATTGTGTGACTATATGGAATAGCTTGTGATTTGGGACTACAAAGTACATGGACTAAAATACTTTTCATTTTAAAGTTTTACAATACATATTCTTTTACTCATGGCATGAGGCTATTGATGGAAAAGACAATGATCAAAATAAATTTTGTTTTCAAATAATATTGAGAGTGTTACATTCTGACTCTTTGCTGTTAGGTAAACCAACTCTTGAGCAATTAAAGAATTAAGGGAATAGAGAAAGCCAAACATCCCAACGAATTTGGTTTTACTCATACCACATATAAATAACCCCACACAAACTAAGCTAGAAAGTAATGGTTAATTTAGAAAAACTCTTAATCCTAATAATGTTTAAAAATTCTTAGAATTCTTTTGACAAATTCTGAGACTGAGAATGCAAAGATAAAGCTAAGCGCTTTCAAAGTATGGAAATTATTTCCTTAGCATCTCTCTCTGCTTCTGAGATGCCATTGACACTTGCAAATTAGGATCACATATCGCTTTTCTAAAGAGAAATCAGATCTTCCCTGGGAACTGACAACTGATTTTAAAGGCTGATTATTGTAGATTTGCTGTTATCTCTTGCTCTCACATAGCTGATGCTAGAGATTTGCCTTTCCTATTTGTTGGTTGCCCAACCTTGTGTTACTTCGTCTGGAACGTGATGCACGTATGTATCTTCAGTGAGAGTCTTTACCTATCTTGAGAATGGAAGAAAATGATCTCCACTAAAGCTTGATATCCTAATACCCCTCCTTGTGTTCTTGGTCTTTTCTTCCAGGAGATGGCGATAGAACATCATAAATATCAAATTACAGTATTTAAGCATGTTGCCCTGGAGGCCTCCCATTGTGGAGCCTAAGACCAGTGTGGCTTACTATTGAGGAACTGAGCCCTGTGACAGTTATTTCATTGAATATTTAATTTCAATGTCCTATGAAAAAAGAGGACAGACATTCAGCTCATCTTGTTTGTTTTTCATTTTCTGAGCTTATGTTGTTGTGTGGAAGAACTTTTACATAGAACAGATGCCTGGTGAAAGGCTCAGGGTTTTACTAGGTTTGTTGTGTGTGGGGCTTTTGAATAGAGAACGACTGCTTTCTCTATAAACCAATGTGGCAGTGTTGCTTTTTTCTGGAAATATGAAGAGAGCACAGGCTCTATTAGAAACTAATTTTTAAAGTAGTGTAACAGGGAACCTCCCCCTTTCCATGGCTCCATCCTGCTTCCTTCCTCAGTCTCTTCTTCTGCTTCTCCTCTTCCTGCTCAGCTCCACCCTCCCTTGGGTGGGGCAGGGAACCTCCCCCTTTCCTGGGGACCACCCTGTTACAGTAGTACTTGGTATTCTTCACTCTTCGTGTGTAGGGTAAGGTAAAAGTATCAGGCTTTTCTGCTCTCCCGCCGTCAGGATAGATGAGGGAACCCTGTGGTCCTGAATGCATGCCTGATGGCGGGCACCTGGAGTGGGTGTACCTGCGCTGAGAGACTGAGTTTATCAGGGCGGCATCACGGGGACGCCAGCAGAAGCCAAGAGAAGAGAAGCAGAGAAGTAGAGAGAATGAGAGAGAAGGCCGGAGAGCTGGGAAAGAGTGAAGACTTGCTGGGGGCTGGGAGGCCTGCCAGCCTCCCGGCCCCCCAGCACCCCTGCCTGCTGTGTACCGGGTAAATCCCAATAAAAGCCTGAAAAGCCACTGAGGGCTCCAGGACTCTGACTCCTCCATTACCCTCGTCTGCTGGGATCATAGAAAACCTGCTCAGTGGCCCTTCCTGCCCCTACATTGTGTTTAGCATTTTGTATAGTATTCGTAAAGTTGGTATTTGCCACTGCCTGCCCCCCCCACTATAGGATAAGGGCAAAGTAAGGGAAACGAAAAGAAATCTGCCCAGGAACAATTTCACATAATGTTGCTTGGGGAATGGGAATTTTGTATCCTGGTAGTCCATGAAGCAGTTGACTTCTGGTTTCCTTATTAGGAAAGAGGGGCTGTTATTCCCAGGTCTCTCATGAGCAGCTGCCTGTCCTAAAATTAGCTACCTCTCAGAGTGATCTAATTGGAAAATGTCCATTGTATGATTACCTTGGAGATTTTATTAAAATAAAAAGTTCTTGATTCAGCAAAAAAACAATTTCAGGCAAAATTGGAATAGATAGGCAAAAGAGAACCCATAGGAGACTTGTGCATAGGGAGCTCCAAGAAGTGATAATGGATGTTTAGAGAAGGGCACCTTGGCAAGCGGGGATGGGAACGTTCCATGGGATAGCACCAAATGATTTTTGATTTCACACACACAAAAATAACTACACTGCAGTTCTTCACAATTGAAAAGTGTCTGGGCCAACACTTCTGTAAGGTTCTTTCACTGACAAGAAGATTTGAAAATTGATAAATTTATCTTAAATTACTTATAGGTGATCAACCAGTGCCTATTTAATTCATTCCTAACGCAAACATTTTGAGTTCCTGCTAGATGCTTATCCTGTTAGGTAGTAGAAATGCAAAATCTAAGTCTGGGTATGCAATTATAAAGGAGACAGGGTCCTGATAGCCCAAGATGTTAGTAGATGGTTGTAAAGGCCAGGAATGACCACTGAGCAGGTTTTCTGATCCCATGCAGACCGGGTAAAGGAGGAGTCAGAGTCCTCAGTAGTTTTTGCAGGTCTTTCATTGGGATTACCAGGTACACAGCAGGCAAGGGTGCTGGGGGGCCAGGAGGCTGCCCCCAGCAAGTCTTCATTCTACCTGGGCTCTCCGGTGTTCTCTGCCTCTCTCTTGGTTTCTGCTGCTTCTTTCTTGCTCGGCTTCTACTGGCGTCCCCGTGACGCCGCCCTTAAAAGCCCAGTCTCAGCCCAGGTGAATCCCATCTACCTATGCCCACACCTTACTCCAGGTGCCCGCCGTCAGGCATGCATTCAGGACCGCAAGGATCCATCATCTATCTTGATGGCGGGGGGCCAGAAAATCCTGACATTTTTTCCTTACCCTACAATGGTGATAGACAAGTAAACAAACATTAGTAAACAATGCTTCCTAAAATATATGAGTTTTTCAGCCTTTAGTAACCACAGTATGAAAGGAAGTCATCCAGGCCAGCTGCATTCAAGACCAGCAAGCTAGGAAAACGTAACAGCAAATCCTTGATTTTAAATTGAGGCTTATTGCTCACTAACAGTGTGACCTTAGGCAGTTTTCCAATGTAACATGGGAATAATAATATTTACTGGTGAGTCTGTTATGGGGATTTAATGAAATAATGTAAGTCAAGCATTTGGCATAGCACCTAGTCCAAATTTAGTAAGTGGCAGCTCCATGCTCAGTTCTGCTTGTCTCTCTTTAGTTGGCTCCCCTCAAACTGCCAAGGGCCAACTACCCTATGCTCACTTGTGATCCCAGAGGAACGTCCTGTCTGGCCTCTTCAAAAATGCATGACACTGTGATACTTCCTCTAGGCCTGCTGTGTCCAGGAGCAAAGGGCTCTAGTTCTATCTCAGGCTCCCTGTCCCTGCCCAACTCCATCCAATTAGTATAATGAACTACAGGGGTCATGGATGAACAGTGCCTTTTACGTTGATTAAGACATGGGAGGGCCTCCCTGGTGGCACAAGGGATTAAGATGCAGCACTGTGAAGCTGTCTGCAGTCCATGCAGCATGAGTTCAATCCCCGTGCAGGGAGCTACCCACGTGGCACAGCAGACCTCTCCTGACTTGCCCGCTGCTCCCCTCAGCAGTGTGTTTCAGTCAGTCTGCCTGTTCTGTTCCTCACTCTGTCTCTGGTGAATCCTCTCACCCTCTCCTGCATCTTTGGCCTGTACCCCAGTTCTTTTATGCATAAATACATAAAAAAGATCATTACATGGGTCCTCAGGCCTTCTGACTTTTTTCCTGAGCAATGATGTGTGTGGTCCTGTCCCAGTTGCATTGCTGGTCTCACAGTAGGACAGCCCATACATTCATTAAATGTACTTATGGAGTGACTCTTCATTTCTAAATGTTAGATGGTCAGTGGTGGAGGAATATACACCGTGTCTCAATGGGCTGGAAGCAAAATGGGACATGGTCATTAATTACACAAACACACAGGGGAGTAATATTTACCAATTTAGTCAGCACCATGAAGGCATGAAGCCAGAGGGATGAGAAAGAAAAACTAAGAGTCTACGGTAGGCTGAAGAGAGTGTTTTAATTTTTTGAGGCTACTATAACACATAATGGGTGGCTTTTTTTTTTTAGATTTATTTATTTATACAAGCACTGGGTACAGTCGGAAGCACAGGAGGGTGAGAGTATTCACCAGAGCTAGAGTGGGGACAGAGCAGGCAGACTGACAATACACTGCTGAGGGGAGCAGCGGGCGCGCAGGAGAGGTCTGCGCGCCATGTGGGACCCTCGCCAGCGTCCGGGGATCAAACTGGCACTACAGAGGCTGCGCGCAGATTTGCAGCCCAGCACTCAACCGCTGCACCACCAGGGGAGGCCCTACTGGGTGGCTTTAAACAACAGAAATTTATTGTCTCATGTTCTGGCAGCCGGAAAGTCTGAGGTCAAATTGTTGCAGGTTGGTTCCTCTGAGGGTTGCACGGGAGTGTCTGTTCCAGGCGCTCCCTAGCCCTGGTGGTTTGCTGGTTTGCCAGGAATTCTCATAACCCACCCTTGGCTTATAGCTGCAGCTTCCTGGTCTGTGCCTTGGGGTCCACAGGGCGCTCCCCCCGGTGCTTGTCTGTGTCTAAATTTGCCTCTTATAAGAATGCTTGTCATATTGGATTAGGGACCCAGTCCTACTCCACTGTGTCCCTACTTAACTAATTATACCTGCAGTGACCTTATTTCTAAATAAGGCCACAGTTTGAAGTGCTAGGGGTTAGGACTACAATATACAAATTTTTTTCTTGCTGGGCGGGGGGAAGAACACAATTCAACTCATGACAGTAAAACAGGGAGTTTGGTAGGAAAGAAACCCTGAGGAAGGAAAAAAGAAATTTTAGGGTAGACATCTCCCCTGGGCTTTTCAATCATGGCATGCGAACAGTTGCTGCTCAGCGGTTTGTGGCGCTGACCCTGTCACTGTAGCTCGGGCTGGCTGTGGAGTCAGGAGAACACATGTGGATGTGCGTATATGTCTTGCTCTCCTCTGACCTTGGGCTTGGAAGTGGAAATTAAATCTCCCATGGAAGAAAGGTGCTGGTGTTTTATTGTTTGGGTTTTGACATTAATGTGGTACACACTCTAGCTCGGTTTTCCAATCTCAGCAGAAAAATGAAAATCTGGTTAGTATGACAGGCTTCTCCAATCATCGGTCATGTCAGAGTTTCATGGTAATTTTGGAAACTGAAAAAAGTAGTCTGAGTTGCTATTCATTCATTCAACCAGTGTTATGGGTTGGTACTCTGATTCTCAGAGGCCAGAGGATGGGCAGAGGCTTGGGGTTGGAAGAAAAAAGAACAGAATTTGAGGATCTGGTAACTGGAAGCCAATGGTTGGAATTACAGATTATCGGAGCAGATGGGCCAGGAGGGACTATAGGGACCTCAGAAGACACAGCGGGCGGCCAGACAAGACTGTTCATTTTTTAAACACCAGGAAACACCAAGAAATCATGCAAATAATCCCTGTTGAAGCATATTTGCACCCATGAGAGTTCAGGTGGAAAACAGAATCCATGACAGTAGCCTAGGGCATCTATCTGGACACTGGCTAGAGAGGTGGTGGGAGAGTTATAAATGGGGAAAGTTGAGTAAGTGTGAGATGAAGTCACCCCCACTCTTAGGGTTCACTAGTCTTTTTTAGGGAAGATGCGCAGTATAGTTACTGAGTGTTTCTCAAAAGCAGTGGTTGACATGTAGCAAGGAAAGAAGAATGCAGGGCTCTGAAGGATAAAGGGGTTTGAGAATATAAGTGAGAATGAACACAGGTCTCAGCTGTTGTTCAGTCAGGGGTGGAGATAGCAGCCAGCACAAGCCCAGGGAGGGTACCGGAGCAGCCCCTAAGCTGGCTTAGTCATGGGTGGCCCTGGTCCCTGAGGTGCTGCTCCACCCCAGGGACAGGAGGAATTGGGCTCAGCTCTCTGCTTATCTCAAGTGTGAAGGAGAACCAGCTGTATTTATTTTGATTTCCTGGACACCAAGCTCTCCTGGATGCCAAGGTCTCTGGGAGGCCGTTCTTGCCATTCAAACCACCTCGGAGGCTGGCACCATCCTCCCTGGAGGTGCTCTGGCCCTGGCGATTCTCACCTCCAAAACACATTTCCAGTGGGTCTCTCTGAGGCCCTATCATGGTGGGAGGGTTTGAAGAGGTTTTGTTGAGGGTTTCTCACTCTGCCGCAGAGGCGTTAATGATTACTTTCTGGGGATATTTCTTTTCCGTATTTCAAGGAGAAACGCTGGAGTCTAAGAACTGGTTCTCATTTTACCCTGATAGCCTTCATTGAATGAAAAAATAAATCTGAACAAAGGTCTTCTGGTACTTTCAGGGGGAAATTTTTGCATCATTTTGTTTTCTACTTTAGTTATAAGAATTAAAAGAAGGGCCTCCCCGGTGGCACAGCGGGTTGAGCTCAGCACTGTGAAGCTGTCCGCAGTCTCTGCAGCACGGGTTTGATTCCCGGCGGCCAGGGAGATACCCACATGGCATGACAGACCTCTCCTGTCTCACCCGCTGCTCCCCTCAGCAGTGTTTTTGGTCCTTCTGCCTGTTCTGCTCCCCACCTGTCTCTGGTGAATCCTCTCACCCTCCTGCACCTCTGGCCCAGTTCTTGTATAAATAATAAATCTTAAAAAAAAAAAAGAATTAAAAGAAAACAACATTAGAGCTAAGAAAAACAAGAGGAAACAACAGGTTTATTGGCAAATGTTCCTACAGCAAAGATGTGAAAACACTGATCCTGCTCTGTGAAAGCCAAGGTAAAGGATATTATTTGGAGAAAAATTGTAAACAATCAATTACTCACTCAGTTAATACATTAGCTAGGTCTCTTATTTCCTTCTCTTTCTATTTACAGTTTTCTTTTTTCTCATTAGGGTCTCTACCTGTTTTGAAGTCATAATAATCCATTGGTGGTAAAAGTGGGGATTAGTATCAAGCTCCAGAGTCTGTAAAACTGGTTGATTTCCTGATTATTAACATCTTTGATAAAATATTTGTGGTAAGATAGGTTGAAAAGATGGCAAAACATAACATCCGGGGACTACTTGTGGATTTTATAATTTTTGGTCCATTTCTATCATCTGTAAGTATCTATTTTCATAATGCAAAACAAAAAAATTTCCAATTTCTGGAAGTTAAACTGCTTTCGCAGTTTGTGATTCAGTAATCTCTTATCTGAAGAAAATATTCCTTTATCACCAACTCCTGTTTTAGGGAAAAATGATTGAAGCTGTTTAAATTTTCCTGACATAAACTTTAATCTTGGTGCTTCTGACTTATATTTCTTAGTTAGAGCGATGGTTCCAGGGAAATAAAAAGTACAGCCAAGTGATCTCCGGAAGACGAGAACCCTAGAATGTAGGCATCTTCTCCCCACAGAAGAAGCTGCCCTAAGGTGTGACCACTTCGCCCTCTGTACCAGTAAGAGCCCCTGAGGTCATAATGTAAGGGGTTCTGGTCCTGTATCTGTTTTGACCCTAGATGCTTCTCCTATACAAAATAATTGCTGTTTGATTTGCTGCCTAAAGTTTTCCTTTTTTTTCCCCCCTCTTCTTTTGACATAACACTCTGGGCTTCCTTTTAAAATGTAAATATCTCGGGCCTCCCCTGTGGTGCAAGGGGTTAAGACACAATCTATGAAGCTATCCACAGCCACTGCAGCGTGAGTTCGATCCCCGGCCAGGGAGGTGACCCACTGGCACAGCAGACCTCTCCTGTCTCACCCGCTGCTCCCGACCAGTGTATTTCAGTAGATCTGCCTGTTCTGCTCCCTCTGTCTCTGGTGAATCCTCACCCACCACACCTCTGGCCTGTACCCCAGTTCTCATATGCATAAATAAATAAATCTTTAAAAAAATAAAATGTAAATATCTCTGTGTGGTTATGTAGTCATTGCTAAGTAAGAATTGATTTAACCAGATTGCTTTCCCCAAACCTTGGACTCCCTGGAAGTTATAAAACATGCCAATGGGGTGGGGGAAGAATGCCAAGATACACCAAGCACCATAGAACAGCAAGTAAAGCACTTTGGCTTGTTAGAATTTTACCCAGAACTTATCCTGTTGCTGATTTCCCCCTTACTTCTAGAAAGAAAATCCCTGATATCCAGAACCAACAAAAACATCTTTGGGACTCCTACTTTCCATTAATTGAGTGAATATCAATTAAGCCATCATCATGGGCTAAATGAGTAAAACGATGTAAGGGATTCAGTGAGCACCTATTATGAGACCTAGGCTTTGCCTCCATTATTTTGTTCCGTCCTCATCCACCCATTTTATAGGCGATGAAATCTAAGTGCAGAGAAACTAATGGAGTGGCAGAGCTGGAAAGCAAACCTAGTCTCCATGTCATTTACAAGTCTCGAATTTTTAGACAACCGTGTTTTTTTAAATTTTATTTGGCTTGTGTGACTAGAAGAGAGATGATATTGTGGCAATGGGATCATCTTTCTACATAATGCATAGAGCTTTCACAAAATACACTGAATAATTACATGATGCAAAAATAGGAAAGGAAATCCGATGCCAGTTCTCATATGTCCTCTAGGGTAAAATTATCTCTGTAATAAGGTCAGGAAAATTTTTCAGATGCAAATAATATGAACATGGGAGATGAGAGATGGCAGCGCTCACAGCTGACATGCATACACGCTGCTATTTAAAAACATTGAGGGACATTTTGTTAAAATATTGAGGATTATATTTTTTACAGCGAAGATATTTAATGACATTGTAATTCCATTAAGTGGAATATGAAGACCCATATTTCAGAACAAGCTGCAGAAGACTAATACTAATGTAATTGAAGCCATTTTTTACT
>NW_023604971.1:0-30004 GCF_014898055.3 Talpa occidentalis
AGAGGAAAAAACTTCTTTAAAAAAAAAGAAGTTTGGAATCTGTTCTGAGGGCAGATCGAGGTGGCACCGTCAAGTGAAGGCTCAGGCGGGTTCGACCTCACTGTTATCTTTGTTGGGAAAATATAAGAAAAAGTGAGAAAAACTGATGAAACTGGAGGATGCAAAGCACTCTTGGGATTCGAGAGAAAAAATATAGCTAAGCTTTCATTGCTTACTTTTCCACACTGCTTCTCTGTGCTCAGGGACGGAGGCCGCCGGAGGGAGGTTCCAGTGTGGAGAGCCAGTGGCTTTTTGCTTCATTTTAGGGAAAAGGCAAAGTAGCCTCCTCTCTGCCTGCCGGATGCAAGCTCAGTCAGGCAGCTGGAGCCCCTCCTTTTCCTCCTTTTTACCGCGTTTCTTGCAAATGCCATCATGGATGTTCTTTCCAGTGTTTTCTGGGGAGATTTACTCCTGTAAGCACAAGAGTCATCAAGGCAAATTATGGCTTAATATAGTTCAAAGAACCGTGTTCCCGGCCTGGGCCACCAGCTCCCCACTGCTGGCTGGGCCTTCTCAGGCGGCTCCCCAGGCTGCTCTTGCTTCTGCTGAGACACGAGGGAGGTGTCACCTGCCTATGTGCAAAGGAAACACCCACATGGCCTTGGAGTATCTTCCAAGTCTGTATTTCTTAGGGCAGCTGATCCAAAGCAGCACAAGTCAGGGCTGAGGGCCAAGGGTCCAGAGCATCCGGGCCATGCAAGGTGCTTCTTGAAGCAACGTGAGGAGCAGCAAGTGAAATGGTCCCAGAATTCGCTGCTCTGTGGGGAGACCGATGTGGGAAGCAGCTGTGATTCCAAGCAGCCCAGAGAGGGGCTGGCCTAGGGGGGCTCACTCGAGGATCCCCTACAGCCTTCCTTGAGGCCCAGCTGCTCTGCTCTGCTGGAGGCCGGGAGACACTGAAGGCACCTTGAGGGGGTTTTGCATCTGGCAATGTCTGTGAGCGTGCGGGAAGGCGAGCCCACCCCGAGGACGCCAGCACAGGCCTTCCTGGGCTTTCTTCCTCGGTCCCGCAGCCTCGAAGCTCAGAACCAGCAGATACCGAGGGAGAGTGAAGATACGGGGCCACCACCACTGAACAGGGAGTGTCCCTGGTATGTCTGGCTTTGTCAAGAGCATCAGCCTCTCTGAGACCGAATGACCAACGCTGGCATCGAACAGGGGCTGGGAGGAAGGAGCGCACAGCGAGGAGGAGCCCTCCGGCCGGCGGGGGTGGGCAGGTGGACTCCGTCACCTGGGGCTGCAGTGAGGCTGCAGCACCTGCTCTCCCCAGGAGCGGAGGCCAGGGAAGGGAGCATCGGGCTCAGGGGTAGCAGGTTTAGTGGCAACCACCTCATGTAATTGCACAGATTGGTGTTAATATCTTCATCATGTTGCTGAGGAGACAAGATTCTGAGGCCGTAAGTAATGTGTTTTTCTTCCCAGAGTTAATGGCAAAACCAGATTAGAGTAGGACTGTCCAGCTCCACAGCCCAGCTTGTTCTGTGGCTCCCTGTCTTCTGAGATGGCCTGCTCCGTACTGATGAGGGATGCTTAAACAGTCCTCTCCCCATAGAAGGGGGCAGTGGGTGTGGAAGTTTCTTCCATTTATCTACTTAATGTGCAATCGAAATTCCATTTTTGACCGTCACTGTCTAAGGGTAATAAGAATAGCCTCCGGGGCCTCCCTGGTGGCACGACAGGTTGAGCGCAGTGCTGTGAAGCTGTCGGCAGCCTCCGCAGCAGTTCGATCCCTGGCCGGCCAGGAGCTACCCACATGATGCAGTAGACCTCTCCCAACTCACCTGCTGCTCCCTCAGCTGTGTACTTTGGTCAGTCTGCCTGTTCTGCTCCCCACTCTGTCTCTGGTGAATCCTCTCACCCCCCAGAACCTCTGGCCTGTACCCCAATTCTTGTATGCATAAATAAATAAAATCTTAAAAAAAAGAAAAGAATGGCCTCTGGTCAGCTAGCCCTCTGCTGAAATGCAACGGCCCCAATGGAATAAACGTGTCATATGAGACTTGCATTAATGAATTGTAGCCATTTCCTCCCATCCTTGGCCCTAACTAGTGTCAAGAACTGTGATGGGGGCCTTCCTGGTGGCACAGGGGTTAAGACACAACCTATGAAGCAATCCGCAGCCACTGCAGCACGAGTTCAATTCCCGGCCGGCCAGGGAGCAACCCACATGGTGGGACAGACCTCTCCTGTCTTGCCCGCTGCTCCCCTCAGCAGTGTACTTTGGTCTGTCTGCCTGTTCTGTTGCCTGCTCTGTCTCTGGTGAATCCGCTCACCCCCCCAAATCTCTGACCCGTACCCCAGTTCTTATATAAAAATAAATAAATCTTTAAAAAAAAAAGAACTGTGATGGGTCTCAGGTTTGACCCTTTCTCCAAATTAAGAAATCTGCCTGCCTAGTATCCACAAGATAAGAAACGCAAGAGTTGGAGAGGATGTGGCGAGAAGGGAATCTTTGTTCACTGTTGGTGGGAATCTAAATTGGTGCAGCCACTGTGGAAAACAGCATGGAGAGTTCCGAGTCAAAAACAGAAATTCCGTATGATCTGTTTCCCCCACTCTCAGCTTCATGAGCTCGGACCTGTCCACCCAGCGAGAGAGCCCAGGTAGGACACCAGACTCAGGCTTGGATAGGGTGGCGCCTTTAACTTGGGCTCCACCCAGAGGGTGTACCAGGCAGTCTCGTCCGGTGCGCCTGTCAGGGAGAAAGACATCACGACCAGAATCGTCAGGGGGAGTAATAGTGGATTCGCAAAAGAGGGCCATATAAGCCCTCACTGCTTTCATCCTCAGGATGAACCCTTGTGTTCACAGCTGCATCAGTGGCCAAACTGCCTTCAGGTGTACGGACCAGGAGGTGCTGAGGGAGATCTTTTTGAGACAGGAATCTTCTTGAAGTGGCTTTTGAGGAGGGTGGTTCAGTGGGTTGGAAGGAGCATGGAATCTCCATCAAGCAGCTTCATTATTGGGCATTGTTGGGTGGTTTTGCAACAACAAGGGCACCACCTTCTGACGATAAATGATCCAGAAAGCGGAAAAAACATGATGACTCCAAAAGAGAACAGGACTGAGACCTCCAGTTTTAAAAAGAGCTTAACAGGAGGTCAATGGCTGCCTTTCTAAGGGTAATAAGAACGGCCTCTGGGGCCTCCCTGGTGACCTGACAGGTGCTCGCCTCAGGCAGGTGCTCGCCTCAGGCAGGTGCTGATGTTACACTGGGGAGCGACTGCATGAGCCCTGCCTTCTCTCCCCCATTCTCAGCTTCCTTAGTGCCTCTGCCAATGACCCCTGGGGAGGGGCTGGGAGGCAGGTTGAGGTGGTGGTGGAGTGATGGGGTACGGAGGGGGTCCCATTAGTACGATTTTATATGTCCCAACCCTGAGTGGGAGAGTCCTGGCCCTTACGGAGGAGGGAGACACAGCACAGAACACAGCATTTCCATGTGCATCGGATGCAGAACTCACAACAGTAGTGACTGGCCCACAAGTCACTTTAATTTCACGTCTCCACTGTAAGCTCCGTTCAAAGCCCACTAGGTAATTGGGCAAGGCGAGGTTTCCCCCTACAGGAATGAGAGCAAAAGAGTGTAACGGGTGTGTGTGTGTGTGTGTGTGTGTGTGTGTGTGTGATCTTCTCTTCTAGCAAGCCAGGCCTTGGCCGGCGTCCCTTCCTTATGGCCAGTGAGTCAATGCGAGTATTTATGGGAAAATTAGAGAAAAGAAAGCAGGTGGGGATGGTCAGGACCTTTGGAAGTGGCGCGACTGTCAGTCCAGCCACACCCCGAAGGCAGGGGCTCGGTGCGAAGAGGGGGCTGAGAGTCAGGAGCGGTCGTGTATTTCAGTTTTGTCCGAGTCCAGTCCTCTTGGATCCCCCCCTTACCAAAACTGTCCTTTTCCCTGAAGGAGGCTTCCTTCATTTTTAAAAATCAATTTATTTATTTTCTTACATCACTGTTCATTTTTGGAGAGTATTTGATTCTCCCTCAGGTGTATTTCCCCTAGTTCTCCCACCACCACGGCACCCGAGACCCATCACCCCTGTCCCTTGTGCTGTCCTCTCCCCTGCTTTGACCCCCCACCCCCTACCCCTCCTGTGCGCCTTAGATCCCTGGCCATCTTGCCAGTTTCGTGTTCGTGTTCTGGCTCTTTGTTCGGTTTCTCTATATTCCACATATAAGTGAAACCATCTGATAATTATCTTTTTCCTTCTGACTTATTTTGCTTAGACCCCTAAATTAATTACCTTATTGGGTTCCTTCATTGCATTAGCAACAAGTAACTTTTTGGTAAACACAGCAGATATAGAGAGTCATTTAGAGAATATTTATTGAATCATTCATTTAATAAGAATCCCAGAGTCCTGTTATGCACCAGGCACTGTGAGATGCTGGGGAGACCATGGTGAACAAGGAGTGCACCCTGCCCTCCGGTTTAGGGGGACTCACAATCCAGGAGAGAGATGACTGGCACTGCCACAGCCTCTACCTGCCCCGAAACTACTCCCCTGGGAACTAGCTGGAGGCAGCCCAACCTCTGGGGTAGGGATGGAATTGGATTGTCAGGCAAATAATCCCCCTCTTAATCACATCTTACTTCACTTGGGATAACAGTATTACCCACTGTTTACAATGAGCTTAAAAACATAATTCATTGTATGGAAATTGTAAGAGTTATTATTATTTATCTTTTTTTGGGGGGGGGGAAGTCCAGGAAGTCAAAGGATGTGTTTACTATTTGACTGGAAAAATAGGAGTGTCTTCAACCACAACCCAAATGAAAAGCAGTGATAGAAATTCTGTGCTCATAAAATAAAAACTTTCCACAACGATACTGCTTCTCTTTCACACCGAGAAATTAAGTTTGAAAACTGACGTAAATATTGGTAATGGTGCTTTGATGAGACTGAATCCCTCCTAGTGAGGTTAATGCGTTAGAAACCGTGATGAAAAATAAACATAGCTAAACTGACAGCAAGGGAGGGTGACCAGATCCCTCTGGCTGGTCATAAACACAATTTTGCAAACTCAGATTTGTCACGGAGGAGAAAAGAAGGGGCATTTGGTCCAGAATAATAACTTCCCAAAGAAACCAGGAGCCTAGGGCGGTGATGTGGATGAAATGATGAGGATGAAAGACAAAGTGAAACTGGACATCCTCGCCAACCACTGCCCAGCTTGAGGACATCTGAAATGGAGCATTATGAATGCCATGTTGGCCAAAATGGTGTCCATCTCCACAGTGGCAGGAGCACTGGATTGGGCCAGTGTTGGGGGCACACTGCAGAGTGTGCCCACTGCTATCACTGACCCAGGTGACTTTGATGTCATTGGATGCCATCAGAGCAGCGAAGAGCTGGTGAAAATTACGTCATGCCACATTTTTTAAAACTGTCTAGAGTTGCCTTAAAAAAAAATCACCTTCAGAAACCACATTGTGCATATGTGTGTGCATATGTGTGCACATGAATATATGTGTATGTGCATGAGTGTGTGTGCATGAGTGTGTGTATGGACATGTATGCATGAGAGTGTGTGTTGAAGACAGGCTGTTTTCGAGGTCAAGATGTAAGCCAGAGCAGGAAGTCAACTTTCACCAGTGATACAGATGTGAGCAGAGGCACGTGCCTTTTTGTGGCTGGCTGGAGGTGCTTGGGGTGGGGGCTGGTTATCACCGGATGCTGTTGGGATGCAGTTGATAATGAAAGAGAAGTTTCATTCTCACAAATATTGGGAGTGAACTATGACAACGAACGCAACCTTTCAATGACTAAAATTTTATTGTATTAACTGAGCAGGAGTGCCTTTGACTGTGAATGTCTGGAATGGGTGGATGACTGGATAGTCTTTTGCTTAATTGTTTACAACACTACATCTCAATTATTCTGGTCATTTGGTCTCAGATAACTCAGTGCTTACTTCACATTCACCACTCTTTAGTAATGTACGCCATCTTCCTCAGATTCACTGCCTGTAGAGCTTGGCAATGAATAAAATACATGACAGTACTTTAATTCCTTTAATAGAGGAAAGGCTCACATTCCCAACACCTACTAGGGGCTGGCACATTGGCAAGTGCCCATTCACCCGTTCATTCATTCCAGTTCATTCAACAAATATTTTCTGAGCCTGCTATGAGTAGGCTCTGTTTTGGACACTGAGCATATACGGTGAGCTCAGTTTAGAATTAAATATATTATTACTGATTGCCTACTAGCACTCTGGAGATATACCAAGAACAAGTGAGAAGGGTCCTGCTGCCCAGAAATTCATGAATGGACATGTCCAGATGGAGGGAAGCAAACGTCCATAGAAGAAGGTTTTCTGGTTCCTTGAGGGAACCAAATGCCCGATTACAAATCATGGCTCAACCTGTCTGGTGACTTTAAGCCTCAATTTTGATCCCTAAGGTATGCCCAGGCACCACATGTAAGAATTTTTCAGCTGTTTACAAATTTAATTTTGAAACAATTACCTGGAACTCCTCTACACATTGCTGTCTTTCCTCCCTTTGGTTTTCATTTTCTAGATCAACCTTGAGTGCTGGACTTGGTGGGCAGGTCTTCAAGACCATAGCCAGAGTCTGTCCACCATCTGCACTTGCTCAGACAGCTTGGGGTTCCCTCCTGCCCAGTTCAGTCAGGTCCAGGGCTGGGGATGTCCTAGCTGACAGTCATTTCATCAGGCCACCCCCAGCCCAAGAGAAGGATTTGAACAAATGTAACTTGTCTTTTAAAATCTCACTCAAATGTATGTCTCCATTTCAGATTTACGTACACACAGTATATTAATTGAATCTTTCCTTAACTCTAGTATTGAAGTTTATCAGCTTAAACGTTTGTCTCTATATATTACAATAAATCCATATAAAAGGTTTGCAATATTTAGAAACCTAAAAACATTTAATGAAATATTTCATTAAACTCATGTATTTATTTGTATTACATTATATGTCATTAATACATACAACTAATATTATAGACATTTAAAGCATCCATAAATTATAATTCAGTTGTCAGTATCAAAATTTTGATGTTTGTATAATTTAAAATTATCAATCACAATACGATATACTACATTTTCATATTTTAGAATATGACATAGTTACATAATGCCTAAGAATAATAGTAGTATTCTGAATATTTTATTTTTTAAAGATTTATTTATTTATGCATACAAGAACTGGGGTACAGGCCAGAGGTGCGGGGGGTGAGAGAACCCAGAGACAGAGTGGGGAACAGAACAGGGAGACTGACTGTTCACTCGGAGGGATTCAGTCTCATCAAAGCACCATTACTAATATTTACGTCAGTTTTCAAACTTAATTTCTTGGCGTGGAAGAGAAGCAGTGTCGTGGAAAGTTTTTATTTTATGAGCACAGAATTTCTATCGTTGCTTTTCATTTGGGTTGTGGTTGAAGACACTCCTATTTTTCCAGTCAAATAGTAAACACATCCTTTGACTTCCTGGACTTCCCCCACAAAAAAAAAAGATAAACTGCTGAGGGGAGCAGCAGGAGACAGGAGAGGCCTGCTCCACCATGTGGGTTTCTCCCTGGCTGGGGATCGAACTCGTGCTGCAGTGGTAGCTTCATAGATTGCGTCTTAACCCCTTGTGCCACCAGGGAGGCCCATATTCTGAATATTTTAAACACAATGTAAAACACATTTATTAATATTCTAATTCCATCAATCAAAATAATTTACTAAGTAGTAATTATGTGTATGTCACTGAACCCAGATGGCTGGATGCTAAAGGCATATCATAAATGGAAGGAGGTCAAATGGAGTGAGAAAATTGACTTCATAAGAAAACCAGAAACATAACATCATACATGAAAGAGCAAATCAGCGACATGGACAGCAGCAGCATTGGAATTCAGAGCTGTGAGAAAGATCACTGTCGAAAGGGGTAGAATTTGAGCTGGGCCTTGAAGAGGTGGGATTTCAAAAGAACACTGGATGGTCAAAGCCACAGGCAGGGTTGATGGTCTGAACAAAGACAGAGGCCCGAGGGGTCCCTGTGTCTCAATAACATCAAAGAGCTTTAGTTTTATTGACCTGGCAAACCCTCTGTTGCTTTCAGGGGTTCATCATGTTACAGCGAAGTCTGAGTTCCCAGAGAAGAATGACTGGCAGGTTTCAGACGACTAACATTGAACAGTGGAATGAAATAATGGTACTGGGAGGCAATTTGCTAAACTACAGGAAACTTAAGTCCCTTCCTAGACTGCCAAGCAGAGGGATGCTCTCCATTAGAGACTTCACTTCTCATGCTTAGCTTCTCTACCAGAAAAAAGTCAAGCCCTGTTGGTGGCTGTACACAGGTCATCAGAAGCCATGTCTGGAGAGGAGCACTTTGCAGATAATTTCACTCGCCGCCCAGTCAGATTAAGACCTTCAACAGCAGATAATGACATTATCCCTGGACGGCTGCTTCTGTGACGCTCATTGTGACAGCTTAGATTTAAAAGGGGAATTTGTGTAAACTCTGTGTCGGATGGGATTTTTAAGTTTAGCATGAAATGTGTGCAGGGCAGCTGTGACTCCCGGGGCTTTGCCTGCTCTTTTGCAGGGATGAATTCACCACATCCGCCAAGTGGTTTCCGGTTTTGCGCCCATGAAAGTGTCAGGTCTGGTGGTTGGAACCTGCCAGCTGACCTGGATCAAGTTGGAGGAACACATTTCCATCACAGAGGTACTGGGAAGCATCGCTCTTGAGATGGGAGTCTGCAAAAGGTGTTCTGAGGAGAGCAGTGGATGTGAAGTCCAGTTGTAGATACCAGGGCTGTGTCCAGAAGGACAGCGGTTGGTGTTAAGTCTAAGGACAGAAACAGGATGTATATTGGAAGGTCAGAAGTTGAGACTGAGAGCAGGGCAGAGTGTGGTATGAAGATGGTTATTGGCGATATCTGTTGCCTGGTGTGTGACTTAGTCTGGCACGAAGGACCCAGCTAAGCATGCCCTCTTTCTCAGGGTGGTTTTTTATGGGCACCAGGGGGTGCTCTGTATTGGGATGTAGAGATGGTGATTCAGGGACAGTTAGGTTGGAGGGTAGGTGACCTGTCATCCTAAGAGCCAAGGCCACCAGGCCCTGTGGGACGTGGCCACACGCTCCCATGGCTGTGGAGCCAGAAGGACAGATGCTGGCCACGCTGAATTGTGTGAATGGCATTTTGAAAAGCTGCAGCGACTTCTAGTTGTTTCTTTTGGCTTCAGGTTAGGTTGACTTATGTGTCATCAAGTGAAATCAGGTGTTTTGTTTGTTTTTTGTCTGTGTGTGTGTGTGTGTGTGTGTGTGTAAAGTTATAGAAATCCCACGAACACCAAGCAAAGGAAGGACATTTTAATTTCAATGAAATTGCAGTTATTTCAACCAGACTGATGCCTGAGAAGCCAGCCGCAATATAAAATGGCTCCTCCAGTTTCTGGGGGGACACATGGCTTCCAGCTGCTGTTTCTCTCATGCATCGGACGTGCTCTCGCCATCGGCAGCCTCGCTGCTCTTTCATCCTGAACGCAGGCCACTCCTGATGTTGTTTCAGACCGCCCCTGGCTGGGGCTCTGCACTCGTTCAGGTGTTTCCAAGGGAGACATCGCTTGGGTACTGGGAAGCCAGGGGCTGGCAAGGCTGGGATCGGATGCCCTGGCCCCATGAGCACCCACAGCTGGGGTGGCACTTACATGGCACTGGCCTTCCAGAGGCTGGCATGAATGGTAAGTGTGTCGTCCTGGAACTGTTGTGTATTTGTGGGGACGGGTCAGGCTGTAGAGTCTGGCCATCCTCCTAGGAAGCAGCGTGGCAGAGACTTGCATCAGGTCTGGCAGGTCCTGGGATGATGACAGTGTCATAGACTTGGGACAAGGAAGGGACTCGTGTGGAGGGCGGTGGTTTCAGGGCCCCGGCAGGAGCCACACCGCTGCCCCACGGGCCATTCCAGTCTGTCTTGTTCCTGCACGTGCCCTCCCCGTTCCCTTGTACTCAGGAGACCCTTTCGCTATTGCGGACGGCCCTCCCAGGGCGCTGTTCCCTTGCCTGCCAGAGTTGCCCTTGGCCTGACACCAGAAGGGACCCTGTCCTGGTTAGCTGGGGGCGGCTCCTTCTGTGTCTCACTTTTCAGTTCTGAAGGGGCTGAGAAGTCCAAGTTCCCCTAGCTTTAGAGGAAACTGAGGTCCATGTGATGTAGGTAATCTGCTTTGAGGGCAGGGGATGGCTTGGCTGTCTTGACTTTTGAGTGGGGCTAGTAGATGCAAGGTCTGGGAGAAGGACACACATAGGCCCCTCCATCGCAGTCCACGCCCCTTCTCTTCCCACTCTGGCTCTGCTCCTCCCTGCAGGGGTCTCACTCATTGCAGACCCTCCAGCATACATGTCCCAGGGACATAGGCTCCCCCATAAAGCCACCCATTAGCCACCCTTCAGTGCTGAGGGTGTCCACCCGAACCGTGCAGCCTTGCTCCCTTAGGAAAAGGCCTGCTCAACCCTGGAAGTAGTTCGCGGTCATTTGAACAGGGAATTCTGGGTCTCAGGCGCTCAAAACACAGACTAGAAGGGGTGAGTGGTTTGTGTTGAGTGAGTACACTCGTGAAGGCTCAGAGTGGTCCCTTAGCTGCCTCACCTGAAGAGAAGGGGTAACAGCCACAGAAGGAGCCCTTTAAAGTAGGGGCTCTTGGACTCTTGTCCTTGGGGTTCCTGTTTGCAGGGTGCAGCCCGGAATCATACCCTGGAAAGGATGGGCTCGTGGAATCTAATGTTATTTTGAGTGGCTCCAGGGAGACACTGATCTCATGGCCATGCGTTATCAGGCCTTGTGAAATCAGGTCCCTAAGCCCAACTAGAGTTCCACGTGTCAGATGGAACCATGGCCTTGGCAAAGCCCATCGGAATAGATATGTGTACAGGAATAGAATTTTGGTGACACTTCTCATGCCCTCCCTGATCCCACGGGCCTGCCTCTGCCTGGAGCATTGCCCAGTGTATGGCACCTGACTCCTATGCATCAGTAAAAGGTAAATATTGACTTGCTTTTCCAGCCTCTTTTGCAGCTAAGAAATATAACGCAGGCTCTGCCAAGCAGCACAACTAAGTAGGACAAGGTGTGGTGGCAAAGTGGCTGCCCTGAGTAGGTCACAGGGTTGTTGAGATGGGGTATTTGTCGATGGTAGGGATTGGGGTGGTCAAAGTTCTTGGACCTGTCACCTCTGACCGTTTATGTCCCCCTTGCCCTCAGAGTACTATAAGGAGATCATTTTCTGTAGAGGATGGCATGAAAAAGACTGGGCTGGGAAATTGAATTGGGAGCTGCTGGCACAGTTATAATGACCAAGGAAGGTTCTCTGTGCAGTGGTGGTTGCTGCAAGTTGCTATGCCCTGGGGCCTTGGGCTACGTGTTTTCTCACAGAACCAGTTCTAGGACATGGTTATGCATTCCTCCAGAAATAGTTTTAATTTTCAGTAAGTTTGTTTTCAGTTTAAATCAGAGTTAGACAATAGCTACGGAACAATGGCTATCCCAGCTCCTCCAACAGAGGGAGGCCATGGAAGGGGGAAGCTGCTGTCAGAGCGAACACTTCTCTTCTTTCCACTCAAGGGAAAATCTGAACCAGCCGAGCCCTTTGTTGGACAAAGAGATGCCTGAAAAGGCCACAGGCTATAAAATTTGAAGCTTGAAGGGACTTCGAAGATTCTTCTAGTTGTATCCTTTTGTTCCACCAGCAAAAAGTTACTTGGAGGTTCATGCAGTTAGTTAATGGAAGAATCTCTAGACATTCAGAACCAGGGTTTCTCCAAAGTTTCTTGTCATTACAAAGGAAAGGGACTTCCCCCAGAGCAAATGCAATCCAAACCAGGAATAAACATGGAGCACTTTTTTTTCAAAATTAAAGTTTCTAGTTAGTTTGTAGACAAAGTATTGATGGTGACGTTGCTCACTGATTGACATCTGTATGGAAACAAAAGGCATTCCACTCGGGGGGTGAGATATGACTCATTTATTTTATCTGAGTGGGTATTTCCTTCAGCAATGCCATCTCTCACTTTTTAGTAAAAACTTGGATTCAGGGCCTAGCTGCTCCTGGCATTCCTGTTTCCATAGGAAAGAATGTTTCTAATGCCTTTAAGCTAAAGCAAATACTTCTTTTCCTTATGCTAGTTAAATAAGTCAAATATGTTCTTTGGTCTCTTGGAATTTTCTTGTATTTTATTTATTTATTTTTTAATGTGAAGAGGGTGCCAGACGACTAATGCAAGTGCCATGTGTTTCCCATGGATTTGCAAGACACTCAAGAGCTTTGGGAGGTTTCAATTAAAAAAGTATTTGAAAAGAATTGGTTTTTAAAAGTTTTTTTTTTTGTTTTGTGCCTTTTATTTTGTTTTAAGCCAAATGAAGATGCCTGGGGATGGGAACCGGGGAGCAGGAGCAGTGGAAAGGGAGACACTGACACGGGCAGGAGGAAGGCTTCTGGGGGTGGTGGGCATGTTGGGTATCTTGGTGGTGACACTGTTTCGTGGGAGCAAACAGCTCCAAACTAATCAAATTGTACACTTTAATTACATACAGTCTGTCAATTACACCTCAGCCATGATTTTTAAAAAATAATGGAGGGCCTCCCCAGTGGCTCAGCAGGTTGAGCACAGCCCTATAAAGCTGTCTGCAGCCTCTGCAGTGAGGGTTCGATTCCCGGCCTGCCAGGGAGAAACCCACATGGCATGGCAGACCTCTCCTATCTCGCCCCCTGCTCCCCTCAGCAGTGTCTTCGGTCCATCTGCCTGTTCTGCTCCCCACTCTCTCTGGTGAATCCTCTCACCCTCCCGTGCCTCTGACCTGTATCCCAGTTCTTGTATAAATAAATATATCTTAAAAAAAAATAAAGGAAATGAAGCAATAGCTCAGAGTCTTCTGTGAAATCTCCAGAGTTAGGGAAAGAGGGAGAAAGGATCGGAGACCCAGCCGAACACGTTATTCAAAGTGGCAGAGTGGATGTAACCAGCACTTCCAGGAAGACGCTGCCCCTGGATGGATGGGTGGAGGCTTGACAGCAAGACCTCCGCCATCAAGTGCCACTACTTTACAAATTGTGCTTCTGATGTTTCTGTGTCCATTCATCTCTTTGCTTAAGGTGGGACATGTTACTGTGTTTTCAAAAACTACCTATTTCTTTTTCAGAGGAATGCAACAGCTTTTATGTTTCTTCATTGTCATTCTGTAATTCATCTGAAGGCTCCCGGAATGCACAAATTATAAAATAAGTTCTTAACCACAGTCTTGAAGGCATTGCTCAAATTCTTTGTCACAGGAATTCACTGGAATGAGATCATGTCCGTAGCTGTGTGGACTAAATGGGAGACAGACTCAGAAGCAGGGTGGTTTGAAGCAGGGTGACCTTACAGTTGATTATCCGGAGACACCTTCAAGAGTGAAAAAGGGCACGATTAGTATTTCCAGTGACAGCACAGGCACCAACTGGAGCTGCTCGTGGGAAAGCAGGACAGCTGGTCACCCTGACAGTGCGACTCTGGTCTTACAAAGGAGAAATCGAGGAGCCCGGGTCTCTCTGTGAGAGGGAGCACCTGCAATGTGCTCACAACAAGGGGTCAAATCTGAACTTGTCCCTTGGACTAGTCTTTCCTGGAGCTGGAAAGAGAGGTGAAGTGGGAAGGAGGGTGGAGACTACTCACAAGAATTCCGAGGACACAGGTTGTCCCCTGGTGATGGGGATTAATTGCTTCGGGGGAGGGGGGTGTGGGTGCTGTTTGGGTGAGCCTGGAAGCTTCTTTATTGAACACGTTACTGTGACCCGAGAAGCCATGGAGTGACGCAGAAGCAAACCTTTGCACAACGGCATCACTTTCAGCTTCTCATTTGAAGAGAAAACAGTGGTGAGGAGACAACTGTGACTCTCAGTGCTGTTCACCCTGGCATGATCTTTGTAACTGGGAAAACAAAATTTGAGCAGACTCTTTGATTATCTGTTTGTGAAAAAAAAAAATGTTTTTGAAAATAGCTATGATTCCTTTCTAGCCTTCTTAAAGAATTGCCTTTAGGCCTAGGTCGGTACAATTTGGAAATGAAAGCATGGGTGGCAACGTCATAGACAGGAGAATTAGCAAAGATTTCAGTATGAAAATGTCTTTAATATCCGGCCTGTGTATTAAAGCGTCAGGCAATCTTTTGGATAAGCTCCCACGAGGATACAAGAATTAGTTTTTATTACATCGTATTGAATACTTTTCTTAACACTGTAGCCTTTTTCAAACATGGTGGTGTTCAAGGCTCTATATGATTTTATTCTTGCTTATCTCTCTAGCCTCATCTCTCAATCCTTGCTTGATTCACAACGTATGTTTTAGCAATATTAAACTTCTTGTCGCATCTCCTGTAGTCCCCATAGAAGACTTTCAAGACTTTGAGAAGCGTTCTTGGTCTCCAAGTCCTTTCATCGCTATTCCTTCTACTTCATTCTTGGTCTTCTGACACAGTTATCATTGCTTCTGGGAAGCTCTCCCTAACTCTTCCCCTTTTCTTTGCCCCCTTAATATGCAGCACTTCTCTATTGATATGTTATCTTATTTTATAATTATAAGTTTATATATTGTGCCTGACCTACCTTGAACAAGCATCTGGAAAACTGAAAACTGAAATTGGTATATAATGTTCTCTCTCTTTCGCTAAATGTTCAGCACAACTGACACAAAGTGTTTCCAGGGCCTTATGAAATTGTACATGTACCTGAGAAAACAACCAGTTGAAACATTTCCAAGAAAGACAGGTGTGCAAACGATTCGTGCTGGGAGTAGGTGCGATGCTGTTGACATTACTGTTCCTGAGCTGGGCTGTGCTGTCCCATTTCCTCCGGGTAAATACGTGTGCATATTAGATAGGAGAGGGGCATAGAATTTAAGTGCAATGGCGCTGTCATCAGATTGGAATAACACTGGCTTTGTTAACCCCATAGTATTGGATCCATTTTTAGCTCTCAGGTTATGTCATGTCTATTTTAGTTTTCTTGGAATGAGAAATATCATATATTTAACTGCACATTTTAAAGGAAAGTGGTGGCAATATACTGTGTTATTTCCAAACTGCTATTAATGAACATGCAAGTCATTTTTTCCAATGTCCTTTTTCAGTGAGCAAACACTGCACACTTTTGGACAGCTTGATTCCTAAAGAAGCATGTCATCCTGATTAGTGGGGTTCTGAAAAAGGCTGGGGGACAAAATGATTAGAAAAGTTTATACTTTTTTTCCAACTTTCTGAAATCTTGGTGATTATTATATGATTGGGAAAATTAAAAAAAAAAAATACTACTATTCTTAAAGCTGGGGAATCAGGACTGAAAGTCTGAGGATCTGTTCCAAAAATTAATGTCACTAGAAAGCATAATGTATCCTTTGAATTTCTGAAATGCAGGAGAGAATGTAAAGCAGTCTGACTTTATTAAGGGCATGTGAGTATAAATATATTTAGCTCTACAGATAAACCGGTGGAGTTTGACATGAGTAATCAGACTGAAATTCCAGGTCAGTTACTCAAAACACACATGGGTAACTGGACAAGGAAAAGGGTCCTGGAGATACTCAAGTACAACAGGTTTGAGTTTTGCCAAAGCTTTCCTCTGTGGAGACCCAAAGCTCCAGGGTGACCAGTTCAGTGTGCAACAGGGGAAAACACTGGACTTCTGTGGGATCCTTCTTAGCCACCCAAGACTTAAATCACATATGCCTTCTAATTATACATTTATTGGGCAGGTTTATTACAGTGCTTGGGGCCACGAGCTATTTTGTTTCCGGTTGCTGGCTTTTGCTTTTGTTTTCTAAATAGCAGATACTCATTCTGGCCACAGTCCCCTGCTTAGTGAAGATGTATTTGGCTGTAACTTTGCAGGGATCACCTCCATGGGACCAGCATCGAGCACCCTGCCCAAGGCCAGATGTGAAGGACTTTGCCTTGTAGCAAGATAATTACTGGCCAAGCCAACCATACTCGTTCTCACCAAAATTGTTTCTATGTATGTAGAGTAAATTCATGTAGAGCAGACACATAGATGACACAATTTCACTTCGAAAGAGAAATCATGTGACTGAGAGAGGAGAGCTGTTTTAGAACTTGCCCAATATTCTCATAGCTTCTCAGCTGTGTCCCCACTTTTCTTAAGCTGGTCTGAGTAAATCTCTGTTTCTAATAATCAAGAATCTACAGACCACATCCTAAAGATAGATTGTCACTATGATAAAACCCTAAGCCAGTGAAGAGAGAGTAAATACTTTTTAAAAATTAAGGTAACTTTGGCTTACAAAATACCGTGTAAGTTCCAGACTGTTAATAGGAGGAGAGTGGAGGAAAAAACCACACAAGCTGGAAAGTATTAGCTCCTTAAAGGCTCCAAACAAATGCCAGAGACTCTTCCCGAACTGATCCTTGATGGGTTGGGAGACGGTACACAGACTAAGAACAAATAAAATCATTAAGAGAGTGTGCCTACGATAAAGCAGACCTTCTAGTAATTATTTGATTCTGTTACCCTGTTAGAAAGTCAACAATATATTTTTCTTTTTGCCCAGAATATAGGAAATCCCATCCTCATGATACACATATGGTCAAAAAGCTTTCAGTTTCCTGGAACAATAATTTAAAATTTCAAGGACCTAGGTATAAATTAGAGGCCTTAAAGAGCTGGCTAATATTAACAAGTTCGGGCAGATAATTAACATATATTCTATTCATTATTTTCTGGAGGGCAGTAAATATGCATTTGTGAAGCTTTTATGAAATGTACAAAGAAATATTTAATCAACACTTTACATGATAGTGCTGGTGGTGGCGGTTGAGGATTACAAAGAGGGCAGGTAATTATGAAGAAGAACATAATTTCTCCCTTTTAAGTAGAGAACCGCTTTGGCTCAGCTCACTAGAGTTGTTGCCTAATCAGTCAAACCAGGAGCCAGAATGGCATAAGAATAGATATTTTTTAAGTGTCAGTGACGTGTACTAATCAACAAACGTTCCCAGTAATAGGCTTTTGGATTTCACATAACTTAGAGAAGTATAGCATTGCAAAAAGAGATCAAAAAGATCACACACAACTAATTGTGTACAGATTTGTAAATTACATGGTAAGGCCACATACTTCAATTACATTGGCCAAGTCAATTATACATAATTGGCATTCTAGCTCATGTGCTTGCATAATTTAAATTTTACGAAAGCTTTACTACATGGAGCAAGTTTCAGCACATGGAAATAATTTTAAAGTAAATCTCTAATTATATCATACAATAAATATTTTTAATTGTCTTTGCATTTTGATGCAACTTCATCTATTTCCAAGTAGGAAACATGTTTAACTATCCCTATAATTCACAAATCTGGCAAATTTTCCCTGAAATTAACCGGAAGTTGTATATTCAATCATCAGTAAGTCACACATTAAGATGAAATGCTAACTTGGTTTTTCTTGGTTCTTTAAAAAATGCATTTTTGGTTGCTCTTCTCATATTTTCATGACAACAATGTCCAAATGAATGCAGGTATCCAGACATGACCATAACATGTAAATTATGTTCTATTTTCAATTTTTAAAAATTCTTATTTTCTTATATATAACCTGGGTTCCTTAAAGCCAGGTTTGAAGTTCAAATCCCTTCAGGCCCAGAACATTCTAAATCTATGACCCCATGAGTCTCAGTCCTCACAGTCTTTGGTCTAGGTGGGTCCACCATTCATCAGTTGTGTGAACTCAGACAGCAACCTGCATCTCTCTCTGTAGTTCTCAGTTCCTTATCTATAAATTGAGGAGTTGAGTAGGTCAATGGTTTTTCAAGGATGGGGTGAGGGTGGTGGGCACAGATGCTGGGGGCTCTGGGTTCTTCCAGCAATGTGTACATAAATATAAATGAATTAATCGTTGTAGGTTTTCCTAAGAACTTCTTCAGGAAGTCTTTCTGAGTCCACATCAGAATAAGGGTAGAAACCATAGCGTTGGAAGAGTGCTTCAGCCGCCCAAAGGTGGGGAATCCCCGGTTGGCTACTGTTGTCTTTTTAGGTCTGTGTACTTCTGTGAACTCAGCCATTCAGGACATAACACCCCCCAAGATTATCTGGGTAGTTCACACCTACATCTGTTGCAACTGTGCAGAGTGCCCTTTCCACATTCTTCACCTATGCCTTTTACTTGACCTTCAAAATGTTCTACAGCATCACCTACACCAGATTCACTTTCTGAGTCAACCATTTATATTTAGACATTCTTCTTCCATGCCCCGAATCTTACATGTATTTCCAGGTTAACCTGTATCCAATGACAGGAGGCATTTGTTTTTCTTTTTCTCTGGTCCTATTGAAATCTCTTTTGAGGTAGAGATCATTTCTTACTTATTTAACTTTGTGTTCTGATATTAATATTGACACTTCAACTTTCTTTTGCCTAATGTTTTCATGGTATATATCTTCCAATCCTTTTAATTTATTGGCTTCTTTATATTTAAAGTAGTCGGTCTTGTTTTTTCTATGCCTTACAATCTCTGTCCTTTAATGGAAGAACTAAGGTTATTTGCATTTAATGTAAATATTGATATGGTTGAAATTAATCTACCAGCTTGCTATTTGTTCTCAATTTGTCCAATTTGGTTTTTGTTTCCATGCTTCCTGCTTTCTGTTGGATAAATTGGGTTTCTTTTCATGATTTCATTTTTCCTCACTGTTGGATGCTCAGTTATACATTTTTTTTAGTGGTTGCTCCAAGGTTTGCAATATACATCTACAACTTATCGTGATCTGCTTTCAAATAATGTTATGCCATTACACACATAATACAAACACCTTACCACAGGGTTTCTCCATTTTTTTCCTCTTTTTGTCCTTTGCATTATTGTTTCTTACATGTTGTTATCATCCATGGTACTGTTTTTTTTACGATACCATTATTGTTGCTTTTTTTAAATGAGAAAAATGTCTTTAGCAAGTTCCTCCACAATCATTATTTCCCAAGTTCTTCATCCCTTTGTATAGATCCAAATTTCCACTTGGAATTATCTTCCTTTCATATGGCTTATTAGAGCTATCTTCTGGGAATGGATTCCTTTAGTTTTCATATGCCTGAATACATCTCTATTTTGCTTTTATTTTTGAGTTCTACGTATAGAACTCTAGATAGAAAACTTTTTCTTTAATACTTGATGATGTCACTCCGTTGCCTTCTGGATTACAAAGTTTCTGGTGAGAAGTCTGATGTCATTTTCATCTTTAGTTCTCTCTATAAAGTGTGTCCCCAACACACCTCCCCCACCACAGTTTTTAAGATTTTCTTTTTATCACTGACTTTATGATGTTTCTTAGTTTGGTTTCTCTGTTTATTCTTCTCTGAGTTCACTGAGCATCTTAATCTGAGAGTTTATTGCTTTCATCAAACTTTGACAATCCCAGACATTATTTTTTAAGGAGTTTTTCTTTCCTCCCACCCATTCCAACTGGGACTCAGTTACAATGTTTTAGTCTATTTGGTGTTGCTCCATACCACAGATGCTCTGTTTATTTTTTTCCAGTTTTTCTCTGTGCTTCTTTTTGGGAGAGATACTATTGTTTCAAGTTTATTGATCTCCCAAGCAGTGAGTAATCTGCTATTAATCCCACCTAGTTGTTTTTTTCCCTATCAGATGTCATATTTATCATCAGAATTCAGTCAAAGATTTGAGAAAGACCCTTTGCACATCTGAGGAGCGCCCTGTGGGCAGCTCCTTCCTGGCCAGTATCCTGCCTCCCAGAGTCTAGCCACTGTGTACCGTCTCCCAACCCATCAAGGATCAGTTCGGGAAGAGTCTCTGGCATTTGTTTGGAGCCTTTAAGGAGCTAATACTTTCCAGCTTGTGTGGTTTTTTCCTCCACTCTCCTCCTATTAACACATCACCACAGTTCACTCATTTATTCCACAGATCCATGCTGGGCTTCCACATATGCCAGGTGCTGAGACCTATGAGTGATCCAAAGAGACAGTGAAGCGGAACGTCCCTCTTCCTCTCTAGTGCTGCCTGGTTTCCTAATGGAATTCTGCCGGAACCGCAGACTCCCTGCCCTCACGGGGCTTACGTGTTTGATAAGGTTCATGAGAGAGAAACCATGGCCACCAAAGGTAATTGTTAAGACACAGTTCTGCCATCCACACTGCCTACAAATCATAAAAGCCAAGAGTTGCCACATCACAGTTACCGTTAACTAGTAAAACAAGTTACGAGAATCCTAGAGTTTACGAAATGGAAGCAAAAGCATGTCCAAATCTTTTGGTCAAGGTTCCACACTTTCAGGGCCTCCCCAGGTGGCGCAGCAGTTGAGCGCAGGGCTGCGAAGCTGCCCGCAGCCTCTGCAGCGCCGGTTCGATCCCCGGCCGCCGGCAAGGGTCCCACATAGCGCGCAGACCTCTCCTGCCGCCCACTGCTCCCCTCAGCAGTGTACTTCATCACTCTGCCTGTTCTGTTCCCCACTCTGACTCTGGTGAATCCTCTCACCGTCCCGCGATTCTGACTGAACCCAGTGCTTGTATAAATAAATAAATAAATCTTAAAAAATAAAATTCCATACTTTCAGACTTTACTCCAAAGACCTACATAATGAAAGGTGAAGCCCAGCCCTTCAGGCAGCATGTGGTTGAATACTTCAATTCAACTGATAGGTTCAAGAGATCGTCCAATAATACAACTCAACCCACTCTCCATGCTTCGGTGACAGAAGGGGAAGCCTGCTCCTTCACCTTGGCTTTGGAGAAATTACTGGCTTGGCTGAGATCCACTTTCAGAAGACACTTCCTTAGATCTGGCAACTTGAGTTCTGGACTGATGACCACTTAGCTTGTTTGCAAAAATGCTCCAAGTTCTCCGACGTGGCCTCAGCCCTGAGCCACTGGGAAAATGCACGTGGCCCACTGGCCCCTGACAGCCGAACACCATGGGGCATTAGGTAACTGGGGTTCTGCATTGTGCATCTGCTACTGTTATAGGGCAGCCCCGATACAAAACGGGGTGCCTGACTGTGGGTCCTCACCCGCGCGCTTAAAAGGACTTATCAATGCTCTGCTGCAGGCACACGTGAAAGGTTCATAAAAGGTTTATTTACAAGGAAGGGCAAGTGAAGAAATGTACAGCTCAGGGAGAAAAGTGGGAGACAAAGTTTTAAATGAGTCCTACCCAATCTGCCGATCTGGAATCCCAAATGGCACACTGAGAGCTGGCCGCGAGCCAGGAGGCGTGAAGCCAGGAGGTGAGCAACAGAGCTGGGAGCGAGCCCCCCAAGGCCCATGTGTTTGGTTTTTAACCCAACCTGGCTGCTTAACTTCACCCTCAGGTCCCAGCCACCTTCCCTTGGGTGATGATGGGATTTGTCTTTCCCAATGTCTTGATGGCTTTGGTCTGGAGTGGGGGTGGAGTCCACAAAGCCTGTGTGGGATTAGCTCAGGACATCCTTTCCCCCTAACACTACTTCTAAGCGGCCTGTTCACCACTATTTTGTTACCTACAGTTCTAAATCCTGAGCAAGATCAAAATGACCCATTCAGTTAGGTACAGGAGCCCAGCCCTGCAAGGTGTCTTTCAAATCAAACAAGAGCACAATGCTGGATCACACTGGGAAGGGTGTGCATCCCCAGGTACAACAGGGAATGCCTGGGGGGCCTGTTGACTGATCTATAACAAGGGACCCCAGAAGCTGATGGGTGGAAACGCCCTGTTGATAAGATTGAAACCATGGCTGAGGAACCATGGCTTGATCTCAATGACAATACCGAGTCATCAAGCAGATGAGAAGTGCCTGGAGGGCAGACTCACAACCCTGATACTAGAGATGACAGAGCACCTTTTCTAGTTTCACCCCTCCCTTTTCTCTTTGTCCTCCTTCCTCTCAACTGATGCTGTGTAATTTTTGTATCAATAAAAGGCCAGCAACAGCGGTTGAGCGCTGGGTTGCGAAGCTGCCCGCAGCCTCTGCAGTGCCAGTTCGATCCCCGGCTGCTCCCCGGCCACCAGAGGAAGGTTCCACTTGGCGCGCAGACCTCTCCTGCTGCCCGCTGCTCCCCTCAGCAGTGTACTTCGTCCATCTGCCTGCTCTGCTCCCCGCTCTGGCTCTGGTGAATTCTCTCACCCTCCCGCGCTTCTGACTGTACCCAGTGCTTGCATAAATAAATAAATAAATAAATAAATAAATAAATAAATAAATCTTAAAGATAAATAAATAAATGAAAGGCCAGCGTCTTGCCCTTCAGCAGCATCCTGCATTATGGAGCCTGCGCCACACTCCCGTTTCTTTATCAGTGCGGTGTTGCCCACTGCAACGCTGCAACTTTACGAAATGTGTACTTACAAAAAATTAAAAACATGTATCAGGAGCTCAGGGTATGAATCCCTTACACAAGATCTATTTCATTTAGGTCCTGGGTGAACTGGTACAATGGCCTCCAAGGACAGTAATCACCTCGTTATTGATGGGATCCCCGTAAGGATTCTAACGAGGTCGTGGATGTCTGGGTGCTCTATAAACCGTGCGGCATCATAGCCACGTATGCATGACTGCTGCAGAAAGCCATGGTGAGCAGGGTGGGCGGCCTGTTGAAAGGACACGAAGCCTGAAGGCTGTGGACCCCTGGCCTGCACGTCTGAACGGAATGAATATAACGTAGCCTCTGCTGCTCATTTTGATTCAACCGCAGCAATAAGCTCTCACCCTCAATACTTTTTCCAATCTTCTCTTCCTTGGGTTTACAGTCCTTGCTCGCAGTCTAGCCCAGATGTGAAATTTGCTGCCCGGGAGACGGTGGTGGCCGGCTTCCCTCCATGGTGAGCCTCCCGCCTGGGGCTGCCCTCCTCTCTGGGTTGGGGCAGGCCCCTGGTAGCTGTCTCCACTGACCAACTTGAAGTAGAACGAGACACACCTGTGAATTACTTACCTTGCAGGGTGGTGCCAGTCCTGGGGCTAAGAGGGCAGGTTTCCTCCTGTGATCTCTGCAGCCTAGTAAAAGATGATTACGGCCCCGCCTGCTGCGTGGGAGTGGGTGATACGATGATAGCCTTCCTGGACAGATGGCAGGCATGTGCTCCTGCACCAACAAGAATTTCCTGCTGGATCATCCACCTACGTTCCCCTTTCTGGGACTGGGTCTCGCAGAACCTTATTCCTAGTTTGGGGCTTCAGCATCTTTCATTGCCAGTCTGACCTCTCACATCAAGCGATTTGGAAACGGGGTGCTTTTCCAGGAAATCATCCACAGGCTGTAACCTCTCCCTTTCTACCAGATTCTCACTACCGCCCGTGGTTTCTCACCAGTGCTAAATCCTCTCTGAGGCTAACAGGACCAAACTGGTCTGTCAGATCTTTTTACAAGCTCCTTTTAGTTCATTTGTTTACATACCTTTAGTTCTGTCCGTGCTATTTTACCACTATTTTGTAGTTTAGACAAAAAACACACAAATCACAGTGATTTCATCATGTGATCAATGTAATAAAAATCCGTTTTCCACATTCTATTATGAATCAGACCCTTTGTATACATGCCCTGATTAAACCCTCATAAAACTCGGAGTAGGTGCTATTGTCCTTCTTTTCTAGATGAGGTTTGGAGGGGTATAATGCCTTGTTTAAAGCTGTGATACAATTTTAATGATTATTAGAGCTAGAATCGGAACCTAGGGTGATTTAAATCTAACCCGTTAATCCCACTATTCTAGAATCTTCAGTTCCTCTTTGGCATGGTGCTGCAAGTCAGTACTCTTTCTGAGTTTCAGGTTAGTTTCCTTCAGTTTTCCTGTGCAGGGATGCAGGATAGGATGCAAGTGGTTTCAAGTTTTACAAGACCACGTTTCTAGGAAGCGCACCAGCAAGCATTTGTGGGCACACGAAGCACCTGGACTCCTCTTGATGGATGATAGAAAGACGGAAAGTAGAACATGAAAAACTCTCAATGGGTGGATAGACACCAAGTTGACCAACCTTCCAACCTTTCCCACACAGATGTGAGTAGTCATTTAAAAACAGAGACAGAGGCTCTGGGGTTTTTAACACAAGGTATAACCTACTTTCCTTGGTGTGGTTGTTTCTTAAGTTGGTGTAGAGCTTGAACATGGGCAAGGCTTCGCTCTTTCAATTTGCCCCTGGACACGTGCTTAACACAGTCCCTGTCCCTGGTCCTTTAACAAACCAGGGCTTCTCCTGACTTGAGAACTTTGTACTGACTGTTTCCTCTGCTTGGAAAGCTGTTCTCTCCCCCCCACACCCCCACCTCACACTTGAATGTTCCTCTCTCACTTCATCTCAGATTCTGCTTGTCTCTCTCCTCTCGCAGGTCCTACCTGACCACCCTTCCTAAAATAACACTCCCTAGAGGGTTGACTCTCATCGCTCTCCTCGTAGAGGGCTTCCATGAAGATGCCAGATGCCAGAGGGAAATTCATTCTGATGAAGTAGAATTTCCCCAAAGTAGACTTTCCACAAAGGATGCGAGCTCACTGTTCGTAAGAGCACCCAGCGTTACAACTTGGCAGGAGCACTGAAGGCTGGTCCTGTAACAGGCAAGCCTCTTCTCACTAACAGACACTGCATGGAACCTCAGACTCTTCCAGTTGCACCCTTTTTCCTTTCTCCTCTGCCTGTGAGCACGTGCATTCAGAGTGGCTGTCACTGCGGACACGTGAGCACAAGCCAGCACCTGTTGGGGGTTATCTGTGGACACCCAGGCGTGCCATGCCGTGTAGTAAATTGCCTCTCAGTGATGAAAACCCCAAAGACAGATGTTTCCTACTGAATACTGCATGCCCCAGAAAGTTCCATGAGAAGTATAAATTGGATTTTGAAACAATATTCAGTTTACAAAATGTTTCTCAAGAATGATAGAGTCTCACTATTAAAACCAGAGCATGAAAGGACAATGGTTGTAACCAGTGTTCTAATTTATATGTTTTCCCCACTTATCCCAGATTGAGAATGAGAGATTATGTGTAACCACAAAAGCACACAGTAGTTCAAACACCCAAATGTTGAGTCCATGATTAAAAGGAACCTTGGGAAGAAGTCGGTGAATATTCTTCATTGTTATCAGGTCTTGAGGGTTTCATGTACTTTAAATTTGGCAATGAACAAGAAGTTGTTGATGGAGATACAGAGGTCTCTTGACAAAGTTAATGTTGATTTCCTCCCTTTTACTAAAACACTTTTCTTGAAGTTTAGACACCATAACTGTCCTCCAACACCAATTGATGTTTTCCTGAGGAAATAATCCTCCCAATACAAAGCCCATTAGTAAATGCAGGAACGATAATTTTTGACATGTGCTGAGCATCTGCCTTGTGCAGTGACTGTTTTGCAAAGTACACACACACCACCCCTTTGAGATGGATGCCGTCCTTTGCAGACTCTTGTTCAGAGATGAGGAAAGCAAGTGTCTTGCTTAAGATGATACATCTATGTGGAAACAAAAAAGTAGGATTTGGATTCAGTCTTCTTAAAAACCACTA
This sequence comes from Talpa occidentalis, assembly GCF_014898055.3. Taxonomy (NCBI): domain Eukaryota; kingdom Metazoa; phylum Chordata; class Mammalia; order Eulipotyphla; family Talpidae; genus Talpa; species Talpa occidentalis. The sequence goes on from NW_023604971.1 coordinate 25,517, forward strand.
CAGATAGGAACTCCCCCGTGGCTCAGCGGGTTGAGTGCAGCGCTGTGGGGCTGTCTGCAGCCTCTGCAGCGCGAGTTCGATTCCCAGCTAGCCAGGAGATACCCACATGGTGTGGCAGACCTCTCTTGTCTTGCCCGCTGCTCCCCTCAGCAGTGTATTTCATCATTCTGCCTGTTCTGCTCCCCACTCTGTCTCTGGTGAATTCTCTCACCCTCCTACGCCTCTGGCCTGTACCCTGGTTCTTGTATGAAAAATTTTTCATTAAAAAAAACCCAAAGGGGGGGCGCACTACAGATAGTCTTGCTAAGAGGGTCGAGAAACTTTCCAAAAATAACACTGAGAAATCTTGTCTCCACTTCTGCCATTTTTATCTTAGTGAAGTCTTGTTCAAATCAAAGGTAGTGACACTAGAGGAAGGTGCAGGGAGAAGGCAAGAGGGAGACTGAGTTGGAAGTGAGAGCAGAAGAGACAGACAACTGCTGTTTTTACTGGTTGATTTTGCCCTTCCCCCCACACCAGACTTGGACTGCAGCAGCCGGTTCTCCCAGGGGCACATGGGGTCTTTATACCGCGGGTTCACGTGTCTCCCGGACGGGCTGGATCTGAAGGCTGAATTGGCACTAACTGTAGTTAAAATTAACTCTACATGACCTCAGCAGCAGAGACAGAATGTAACGATGCCACGATTTCTCCAATTTCCTAAAGTGAAGTAATTCTACCATTGTTAGAGTTTTAGTTATCAAAAGAGAAATGTAAATGAAATATAATTCTTACTTGATTGACTACAATCGAACAAGTAATCTTGATCAAAAGTCAATCTTTTCTGTCTTTACAGCATTTCAGATCAGTTCTCTAGGACCGCAGCTGGGGATTCGTGTCTTCTAGGCCTGAGCAGTGCCTTACTTGAAATCCCACCCACCATGCCGACTGCTGACTCCAGCAACCTTTCCTCATGGGCAAATGCAAAGCACCTCATTTTCCAGCAAGTCCCTGAAGCACTACTTGGTTAGAAACAGTCAGTGCAGAACTGGGTAAATAATACTTTCTACAGCATATCCTGTAAGTTGACTTACATTGTGGCCCTGGTTGAATTCTGCCTAAAGATCAGCAAGAGCCTTTTAAAAAAAAATTATTTATTTATGCATACAAGAACTGGGATACAGGCCAGAGATGCGGGGGATGAGAGGATTCACCAGAGACAGAATGGGGAGCAGAACACGCGGATCTACTGAAATACACAGCTGAGGGAGCAGTGGATGAGACAGGCGAGGTCTGCTGCGCCATGTGGGCTGCTCCCTGGCTGGCTGGGAATCGAACTTCTGCTGCAGAGGCTGTGGACAGCTTCATGGGTTGCGTCTTAACCCTTGCGCCACCAGGGAGGCCCCCATAGTGCTTCATCTTAACCCCTTGTGTCACCAGGGAGTTGTCCAGCAAGTGTTTTTTGTGACTATGAGGCAACCCTGCATGGGGAACCGCTATGGGGTGTGTTTCTGAAACAGTGTGGGGGCGCTTTACTAGAGAATGCAGGCTTCAGCAGTTTCCTGCCAGCAACTGCCTTAAAATTGTCAGAATGAGAAGTGAGAACCTCCTCTTCCATCCAGGTCCCACTTGTTTTGCCTTCTCCCTCCTACATATGCCTATCTACTTAAATGGTAACTGGCACACCTGATATGTTGTCCTTGGTAGATCCTATCTACATACCTGTACTACAGCTCCTCTAAGTCACCCCGTAAGTCAGGCTGGTATGATTCTATCCATGTGATATGTGATAAGTAAGGAAACTCAAGGTCAGAGAGATTGTGAGCAGGTTATGTTCATGCACATAGCAAATGTGCCACCAGCTGGAAACCAGGTCATAAAAATCTACTATTCACTGTCCATAGACCCAAAGTCAGCCGGCCTGTGTATTGCTGGGCTTGGAGGCTTTTGTTTTGTTTCTGGGGACTGAGGTTTGGTTTACAAAATAAAGGTATGATAGTAGTCAGTCATAAAAATACAAATTAAAAAATAAGTATCTTTCCAGGATGTTAGTGAGCCAATGTTCCAGGCCACACAGATATATATTGTTTCCAACCTAGTTTGGCACTGACACAGAAACATTTTAAAATGAGGGTATCATCACACTCACGAGATTTAAACCGACCAGGTCTGGAGTCATGTGTTTGGACATCTCCAGATGTTATTCTTCTAGTGGTCATTTCCTCTCATTGTATCCACAAAGCTGTTACTGAATCACAAAGCCATCCCTGTAGATTTCTGGTACCTGATTGAGATTTTCCTGGACGCTCTTCAACTTCCCAGCAGCAATTCAACTGATGAAGAAATGGAACTGAACATCCCTTCTGGTTCTGATGTCCTCAATTGCAAGATGTGTCCCCCCCAAACTTAATAGCTGGCATGTATACAAAGATCTGAAAATATCATTGAATAAAGTTTATTTTAAAAAGTACCCATCACAAAATGCTATATGACAGTTGTTTATGACATAGCAGCTGTTTATGACATAGGCCGCTGAAGGACCCTACCTTTTGTAATTTTAACTTGATGGAGTGAATGAAATCCCTCACCTGAGCTGATTCATTGCTTGTGTTCACTTTCAAACCTAAACGTTTGCCTCATATTAAGTATATTAAAGTGCTCAACTGTGCTTTTCTTGGGAATTAAGATGGGTTTTGGAAGAAAATTCAAATTACAATTTCTTCTCTTGTAGATTCATAAATCTACTCACTCATCCATGGTTCATATTTGAATTTGGTTTATTTGCTACTTAGTATTTCTAAGAACTTCAGCTCCATGGAAGGTCTTCTTTTAAAATAGTTTATTTTTCAAAGTAGTTTTATTGAGCTATATATATATTTAACACATATATATGTTAATTACCATAAATCTCCTAGGTAAATTATAAAATCCAGTGGTTTTTAGTCTACTCAGAGTTGTGCAGTCATAACCACCACAAGTTTGAAAAAGCTCATCACCCCAAAAAGAACCCCACATCTGTTAGTGGTTCACAGGTGGCTCTTGTGTATGATTACGACACCACAAAGTCTGCGTAAACATAGATTAATACTTGTGTTTATCTCTGCTCCTTTCCAAATTCCCTCTAAAATAGCATTAAGGCCTTTTTTTTAAATCATGAAACCCAAGGACAAGAAAAAGAGGGGAGATAACCGCAAGTGAGTCTAAGTGGCTTGGAAATGAACTATGAATGGTCAAGTTGTAACTGAGACAACAGAAGGAAGCTGAGTACCCACAGGAAGTCGTGGTGTCATGTGGCAGCCAATCAGCAGCAAGCTAATTTGCATTGCAGAACCCAGAAAGGCTCAGAAATTTGAAGCATCCACCACCTGAAAGCAGAGGTACTGAATGGGGCCGCAGGGTAACTCTGATTATTAGGCACTTGGTTGAAATACTTTTAAAGGAGGAGATGTTTGAGTTCGAAGACAGTAAAAAGTCAATGTCCTAGTTTCAAAGCTGCCAGGCAGGAGAAATCCCCTTATTTGGAGGAGAACCAGCCCTTTTATTCTACTCAGGCCTTGAGCTGTGCAGAAGACCCACATTCGGGGGAGGGGGGCAACCTGTTATTCAGACTATGCATTAAATAGTAACCTCATCAAAAAATGCCCTCAGACACACCCAGAATAATGTGTGACTCTATATCTGGGTACCGATGGCCCAGTCAAGTTGACATACCACCCTATCTTGGGGTTCTCCAGTGCTACAAACTTATAAGCAGCATTTAGTGTTTTATGCCTAAATGTGAACAGAGATCAGGGACATAAGGCATGTGGGAACCAGACTCTAAGATGAAAAGACAAAAAGCCCGAACAAAAGCAATTTGGAGAAAACGGGGAAAACATCAAAAAGAAAATAAATCAAGCAAGTACTCACTCCTAGTATCCTTATTGAATGTTATTGTCAGAAGAGATAGAAATTGTTCACGAGAGTACTTTAAAATACAGCATTCAGAGACTAAGAAAGTGCCTCCTGGAAAGTAAAATAAAAATGACATAACAAAAAAAAATAGACGGTATGAAAGATGTCAAGAAAAATCTTAAAAACTAGGGAAAATGAACATTGGGATCAAAAATAGGAGGAAAAACAACAGCAATTTTGAGATTCGATCATAGTTGCACCAAAATGAGAACAAGAGCCGAGGTGGGAGGGCGTTATTTCAAGTCCCAAGAATGGTTCAATATACTTGAATCAAAAACGTGATCCAGCACATCAACAAAAGGAAACACAACATCATAGAATCACCTCATTACATGCAGGAAAAGCACTTGCCAAGATTCAACGCCCTTGTCATCTTATTGATAAACCCCTCCAGGAAAACGGTTTATAGAAGAATATACCTCAACATAACACAGGGCACATATGACAAACACGCAGCCAATCACACTCCCCTTGACAACGGACAACTCCACATGACACTTCTCCTCTATGATCAGGACCAAGACAAGGATGTCTCTTCTCACCACCAGTTGTCAA